>NW_020955279.1:1736135-1737307 GCF_003031625.1 Empidonax traillii
CAAGGGAAATATAGCAGATTTAAATTTCACTAATATCTGATATGCTTTTACACAAGATTTTTTAATTTAGCTAAAGTACAAAAAGAAAAGTACCTAAAATGGCAAATGTTAATTACTCAGGAGTTACAAGAACTGCCTGCAGAGAGGTACTGGAGATCTTTATTTCTCATTAATTCTTTTCCACTTTACCAGTCTCTGTTTCAAAGTATCAGAAAGCCCATATTAGAATCAAAGCATTACTTCAACTCACAGCAATCCACAGCCCCTATTCTCTCTTATAGCTGAAAACTGATTCAGAGCAATGAAGGATATGTGATATCTGAAGCAAAGATACCTTTTTCACTTCTATTTCTTCTTTCAGCTCTGTGATCCTGCTGGTATTTCTTGCAAACTTGTTAATTTTCTGCTGATCTTCAAAGGTGACGTTGACATCTTCTGCAGCCTGCAAAGAGGAGAGGGCAAAATGAACGCTTCATTTCTTGTATTACCTTGGCTCTCACTACCAGATTACTCCTATAAAGCTTCTGAAAAATAGTCTTGCAGCCACTACATTGTGCTTATACACCTGATTCCTTAAAATGCCTCCTGAAGGACGTGAGAAACACCCATATTTAGCTGGGTAACACCTAATTAAAACACCAGCCATCCATGGCATCCTAAAGCCAAAGGCTGTTTCCTGGACAGGACTGGCACCTGAACAGGACACTCAGCTCCAAAATCCCTGCAGGAACACATCCATGAGATCTGTCAGCAACACATTTTATGTGGTTACCTGTGATGTGCCACAGAGGATTTTAATTCGACACCGACCGGGGGTTCTGAGCACAGCCTGACCCGGCGTGGGGCCAGGGCACGGACCACCCGAGCCCGGGGCTGCGGGGGCAGTGACATGCAGCAGAGGGCCCCGGGGAACCCTCGGTCGGAGGGAGCGGCCGGGAAGGGACCCAATTCTCCCGGGAAGGGAATAAATCCCGCCGAGAAGAAGCCAAACCCCGCCGGGCCCTGCCCCGCACTCACCGCCTTCTTCATGGTGGCGGCCATCTTGGTCGGGCTGAACCACCCACCCTGAGCGCAGAGGGGGAGCTGCGGATTGGGGAAAAAGAAAAAAACAAGGAAAAACGCCCGACAGCGGATACTCTGCGAGGATCGGGGCTTTTCCTTCTCCCTATGGC
>NW_020955279.1:1737328-1913051 GCF_003031625.1 Empidonax traillii
CAAGGGAAATATAGCAGATTTAAATTTCACTAATATCTGATATGCTTTTACACAAGATTTTTTAATTTAGCTAAAGTACAAAAAGAAAAGTACCTAAAATGGCAAATGTTAATTACTCAGGAGTTACAAGAACTGCCTGCAGAGAGGTACTGGAGATCTTTATTTCTCATTAATTCTTTTCCACTTTACTAGTCTCTGTTTCAAAGTATCAGAAAGCCCATATTAGAATCAAAGCATTACTTCAACTCACAGCAATCCACAGCCCCTATTCTCTCTTATAGCTGAAAACTGATTCAGAGCAATGAAGGATATGTGATATCTGAAGCAAAGATACCTTTTTCACTTCTATTTCTTCTTTCAGCTCTGTGATCCTGCTGGTATTTCTTGCAAACTTGTTAATTTTCTGCTGATCTTCAAAGGTGACGTTGACATCTTCTGCAGCCTGCAAGGAGGAGAGGGCAAAATGAACGCTTCATTTCTTGTATTACCTTGGCTCTCACTACCAGATTACTCCTATAAAGCTTCTGAAAAATAGTCTTGCAGCCACTACATTGTGCTTATACACCTGATTCCTTAAAATGCCTCCTGAAGGACGTGAGAAATACCCATATTTAGCTGGGTAACACCTAATTAAAACACCAGCCATCCATGGCATCCTAAAGCCAAAGGCTGTTTCCTGGAAGGGACTGGCACCTGAACAGGACACTCAGCTCCAAAATCCCTGCAGGAACACATCCATGAGATCTGTCAGCAACACATTTTATGTGGTTACCTGTGATGTGCCACAGAGGATTTTAATTCGATACCGACCGGGGGTTCTGAGCACAGCCTGACCCGGCGTGGGGCCAGGGCACGGACCACCCGAGCCCGGGGCTGCGGGGGCAGTGACATGCAGCAGAGGGCCCCGGGGAACCCTCGGTCGGAGGGAGCGGCCGGGAAGGGACCCGATTCTCCTGGGAAGGGAATAAATCCCGCCGAGAAGGAGCCAAACCCCGCCGGGCCCTGCCCCGCACTCACCGCCTTCTTCATGGTGGCGGCCATCTTGGTCGGGCTGAACCACCCACCCTGAGCGCAGAGGGGGAGCTGCGGATTGGGGAAGAAGAAAAAAACAAGGAAAAACGCCCGACAGCGGATACTCTGCGAGGATCGGGGCTTTTCCTTCTCTCTATGGCTCTCAGCACGGCAGCGTGGCCGAAGAAGCGAGGGGGCACGGAATGAAGGTGCGCCCATCCCCGCGGCGCTTGGTACGGCCCGAGGGCAGGGGAGGGGCCTCTGCAGGGGGAAAGGGAGCGCTGGGGCCGCCAGGGGGCGCCATGAGACGGGATGGGATGGGATGGGATGGGATGGGATGGGATGGGATGGGATGGGATGGGATGGGACACCCAAAATCACATCTTCCCTCCTTTCCTAACACCTGAACCATAAATACCTCAGGAGGTTATGCAATGACCACTGCAATGGAAAATGCAGGAATAGAGTGCGTTTGCTCCTGATAGAACTCCTTGTTGCTGAGGGGAAACCCAGTCCTGCCCCTGCAGGGGAATCCTTGTGCCATAAAACCTCATGAAAGTCCATTCCAAAGGGGATCCGTGGAGAGCAATAAAAGACAACACCCAACAGAGGAATGGGTGTATATTTTAAAAGATTATTATTCCCGTGAGAATGGAGAGTTTGGGTTCCTCCTTTATTCCTTATGGAGATGAATTTTACACCATTTGTGTTCAGCTTCATTTCACAGTAGAGCTGCTTTGGGAGCTCCTTCAATAACTGCTTTTGGCTGAAAAAATTAAAGGGAGTCACACCTACTTAAGGGAAAGATCGCAGCAGGTTTTACCTTAAAAATTTCAGAAGCAGAAAAACATAATAGGAAAATGCTCTGTAATAATATATTCTGTAATATTTAATGAAAAACCATTGGGGTTTTTGTTTTTGTTTTTTTTCAGTTCAGAATGACTGCTTAATTCAAAACTCCTGTTACAAACCAGGGGAAAAAAACAGAATAGAAAAAAAATTTTGATTTTGGTTGTCCCTCAGGCTCATTGTTGCATTTTATTTTGGTGCATCATTTTGCCTTGTTTCCCCACCGAGGGGAAAAAAATTAATCACAAAAATTCTCCTTAGAGAATTATGTTATTATTAATTTATATAAAACATAAGCCTATTTCTGAGCCTATTTTCTCAGAGAATAAACTCTCATCTCTTTGGTCATTCTCCTACTCTTCCCTAAATCATCTGTCTTCTTCCTTCTCAAAGATCCTCCTAGGAAAGGATAAACCATGGTTATTTCCTCGGGTAGATTAACTGAATAATACATGTCAGATCTGAGCCAATGCAATTTCCTTCAAGAGAAAAGGAGTGGATTTCGTAAGAATTCGATGACTCGAAGGCTTTGAAAATAAATCTTTTTCTCCCACATGCTCAGGCATGATTTGTTGGGGGGAGCATGTTGCCAAGAGTAACTCACTGGAGCCCTTTCTTATGTAAATAAAAGTGAAAACAGTGCACGAGTGCAAACATCCAGCGGTGGAGTAACATAAACCCACTGAACTCGGTGACCTCATTTCTCTTTCAGTTGCATAAAAGGACTTGCTCTTTCTTGTGCTGGCCCTTGTTGTTGTTGATGGTGTGGTTGCCTTCACCTTGTGCTCTGGTGGGATCCCTTCCACACCGTCTGTACCCTCCACACCCCTCATCTCACGTCTCCTTTGTGGTTCTTTGCCACATTTCCACGTTCCTTGCATCAGCCCTTTGCCATCCAGCTCAGTGGGAAAGAGTCTCCTCATGTTCTTTTCTGCCTGAGTTGTTTTGAATGACCAAACTCTTTCCCCCTTTCCCTGAGCCTTCTCATCTTTGAGCACCTTGGAACACCCACGTGCCAACGGTGCTTGTTAACACCAGATGCATTGGAAATGGAGGAAAGGTAGTGGAGATGAAGCGGTTGGTTTATCCAGGTTTGGCCTTTATGAAGTGGATCACTTTTAGCAAAAGCCACAGAAAATTTTAGCATTTTAATTGCGCCAGTACGCTGAAGGACTGCAACTTCCACATCGTGTAGGGACAGGGATGGCAAGAGCCTGACATTTCCAATATTAGACAACCTGATTTATTGTGGAATGAAGGTCTTTGTGCCACAGTGTCTGTCTGCCCTTCTGTACCAACACTGCAGGGGGAATGGAGGTTCAAGGAACAAAATCCCCTTCTGAGGATGTTCTTCTTTTCCAAAAGGGCATGTCAGTTTTTAATGATACAACTCCCAAGTGTTTATAGGTCAAGTTCCCCCTGATCTGAAAGTTTTTCATTGTTTTGTGGTCTGAGGGAAGGAAGTCAGATTTTCTCACATTTCTAACCTCGTTCTTTCAAAGAAAGATCTCTCCTGTTTGTTCGAAGCAACATCACCCTTTCACCCTTGAAGGCCTCCTCTATGCTTATGTATATCCAGCATTAGTTATTGAACTGCATTAGGTTCTTCCTGCAAGGAATACCAAAAACCTTTACCCTCTGTGAGGGAAACTTGTCCTTGTCCTGCCCAGTGCTTGGCAGATGGTTCTGCAGAGTCAGCTGGACCCATGGAGCCAAGGGGAGTTTCTGTTTGTGCCTGAGATGGAAGCTGGAGATTCCCTTTTGCTGGGAAATCCCTTCATGGTTAAGTACATTAAAAGACCTTTACTCCACCTTTGTGAACAGCATATTCTGTAAACACAGTGCTTTACAATCCCATAATTCTGTCCCAGGAGAACAGTTGTTGTTGCTTCATGTTGGGTTTCTTTAAAATAAAAGGTAAGAGCTCTCTCTGTAACCCTGCCCTTCCCCACCACTGCTGGGAATATTCCAGAATCGAAAATACTAGCCCTATATCTCTCTTACTCCACAATCCATCTTGTTCCATAAATGTTTCTAGTGGTGGAACATCTCTCAGTTTTCCAAGAACTTCTTTGTGGCCTGTACTGGAAGTCTCTCTGCAGGGCCTTCAGCTGCAGCATCAGTCTTGCCCATTATTTTTTAATTTGGTTCTTCATTTTCAATGAAAACTACTCCCAAACCACCTGAAATTAAGTCTTCAGTTATGCCTGTAAAGGTAGAAATAACTCCCTTTTTAAGAGAAGCACTGTCAGTGCCAGTTTCACAAGTAACTACATATTTATTAAAAAATACACCTAAGGAGGAGTAAAATCCTGTTCCCTCCATAACCATCACCCCACTGGATTCCCTCACCTTAAAGCAAAATGAATTTATTTGCCACTGAATCCAAAGCTGTTTCTGAACTCTCAGAGATCTGTCAGTAATATGTCCTGTCTGTAGTGTTACTCATCATTTTTAATGTGTACAAGTCTTTTTTCCTTCTTTTTTTCCTCCTTTTTTTTTTCCCCTCTGGATGGAGAAAGTGTTGTCAAAACCACAACAGATTCTGGGAGAAGAATTTTCCTCAGAGATACATCAGATGTGCTCATTTGCTGCTTTACCAAATAGAGTAATAAACACGTAAAAAGTTTTCCCCGGGGCGGTGCTGCATTCAGTGAATCTGAACTGAAACTCTCTCCCAGAGAGGTCTGTGCCCAGGCACTGGACCTGAAATAACCAGCAGGATTTCAGGCAAAGGCTTTATCTGATGACCCATTGCTGCAGTCTGCTCTAATCCCTCCAAAAGCAATGAATAGGAGGAACCAGGATGTGGCCCAGAGGGTATTGAGTTCACCCAAGCACAGCCCAAGTGCCTTTTGACTGACTAATGGCAAAGGCAGAGAGAGTTTTCATATTTTCTTTGGGCTCTAATGAAGACAATAGAAGCAAAATGCTCTCAGCTCACAGCAATTCACTGGATAAAGTTCAAACTCATGTCCTTGGGGTTTTACAGAAGTAATTCTGGATTAATAGTATCTTTTACATATCTGTTAGACCTTTCGTCAGAGAAGGGTTGTTTCACCCTTCCCTCCTGCCCTGGGATGAAACAGCAGTGCTCCATAATAGTAAAAAACATTAAAAACCTCCCTATTTATTGGCCATTTCTGGGAAATTTAGAGACCAGGTATTAACACCAGATAGTAATCTTGGGCAAGATGATGCTGATACTAATAACTAGCTCTCCTCCCCTCTGAGCACTTGCAGAGGACTAAGCTGGGATGGTGCCACTCAGAAGGAATTAGCTACCAATGGCACAGAAGGTGCTACCTGCTCTTGGGGCTCTGGGTTCTGTTCCAGCTCAGGGGACAGGCATTGTTTGCTTAGTCACTGAATCCACCTCCTAAACCATCTTTCTCAGTTCTTGGAAGAGTTCCAGGTGCTAAATTCGTGAGAGCATTACTTATTATCTTGGTATTTCAGGGCAATTTAGAGACCAGACATTAATATCTGTGAAACTAATTCCAGAAATACAACACAAAATGACATGAAAGACTATATTCACACAATTATCCTGTATGAGACTTTGTAACAAGACAACAGAAGAACAAGAAATATTTATTTTTGGAAGATAAATGTAAGCAAAATGTGCAAGAACAACATAATTGTTTTCTTTTCTTTGACAAACTGGCTGGTAGCATCTCATTGACACAGAGGTCAGCAAGAAACAAGAATCTGTTTGCTTTCCAAAGGCTCAGTATGAGATCAGTTTTACCTCAGCAGAAACATCCATCAGATCGAAAGTAAAATGATCTGTGCAAACATTACAGACTTAATCAACAAATCCAGTAAATTGCATGAGTTTTGAGTCTGATTCAAGGGCTTGTAAAACCAGCTAAACAAATTCTTCTGAGGACTCAGACTACAGATTGTTTTTACAGGCACTTAGACCATCACACAAGGACTAAAAGCTTCAGATTTTAAGCATAGATCTTTATTATAAATTTCAAGTGTTGTTTGAATTAATGGGATGTTCAGTGTTCCTGCATTTGACAGCTTTCCTTGATTTTGACAAACAGATTTTGGTCACTTAGTTCCATTGAACTGTTACAAATTCCCTTCAGACTGAAAATATTCATGATTTTTCAGTATCATAACACAGTGTTTCTGTAAGCAGAGCTAAAACCAAGATTTAATTTCACAGTTAATTTCCCAGTGGGGAAAAATCCCTAAGAATTTCTATACTCAAGGAATCACAGAATGGTTCGGGTTGAAAGGGACTCCAAAGATCATCTCCTTCCATCCCCTTCCATGGGCAGGGACACCTCCCAGGTTGCTCCAAGCCCTGTTCAGCCTGGCCTTGGACACTTCCAGGGACGGAGCAGATTTTGGCAGTTCACTCTGAATTCCCTCAATTTCCCCCTGGAAATGTTGAACACCAGTAAAGAGAAACCAAAACCTCCAGAATCACCCAGATGGCACATCCTCAAGTGAAATTCCTGCTTCCTGAACGCGAACCATAAGCTTTGAAAGATGAAATGTTCTGACAGATTCCTAAATGCCACTGCTTTTTAAACTAAATGTGCTTGGGGAAGGTGATGAAAGGTTCCAGACTTCTGCCAGTTCTGTCCAAAGAGAAATATTCAGCCTGGGACAGTAATTCATTCTCACAGCATCCTAATGCACAAATCCCTCCCCACCACAACTCACTTCCCTGCTCAAGCAGGACGATATTGCTAAAAGAGACAAGAAACCCAAAAAGCCCAGAAAGTGATTCTGATTTTCAGAATCAAATGGAAGAGCCTGACAAGTCCTGAGTATTCCCAAGCTGACTGTCAGAGCATCTTGTCCTGGATCTCAATTTCCTTGTCCACTTTCTCCCTGAATTATCCTGCTGTCAGCTCAACCACTCCAGGGAATTAAGTATGTGGGGGGCATTGCTTATTCATGTAAAGCAGATGATAAATATTATTTCACAGAAAATGTGGTCCAACTCTTTTTCTTTTTTTAAGCAAACATTACCTGTACTTAAGTCAAGAAGTCTCTTCATTTTCTTGCACCAGGCACTTCTTTGGAGGCTCCCTCAGTAGTTGGATGTTGCAATGTTTATTGCAGAGGCAGATATCTCCAAACAGGTCATGGCCAGCTGGAAGATTCCTTGGCTGATGGAGTTTGAGCTGTTCATCTGCCTCTGTTTTTCTAGATCCTCTCTAAGGATTACCTTGGTCTTGGTTTGCTCAGCAGACTTTTATTTCCCCACTGCTACTGTCACCTTGTAGAAGTATAATCATCTAGCACACAGTGATATCAGAAGGTTTAGTGTTAAAAAGTACCCTTTAAGTAAAAATATGGTAAAGATTTCTTTTGCTTTCATTTCGCAGTGAATTTGAGTAACTCGGAGATCTCAATTTTCAAATATGTTTCAGTTTCTCTTCTGTAGAATGGGAATTACTGTACTTTCCCATTTCCTAAGCTGAGATTAAATTCATCAATATTTACAAAACTTGAAGATTCTCAGCTGGAAAGAGACGCAGAATTAAAAGCATATAAACAAACATGAAAAAAACCACCTTCAATAACAAGTAGAGTTCGCAAGTTGCTTTCAATTTTTCTTCCCAGCATTGTGAAATACGTAGCGTGTGACAGAGACTCTCCTTGTATTCTCTACTCATTCTCCTGGGGCACTTCTACATTTTGTATAATTTTAGAAAACACAGGAGACTTCCAACAAACATTCTGGAGCCAAATCAGCCAAAAGGTTTTTCCAACAAGAAGAAAGAATAGAGGTCAGGAGACAGGAATGGTGAAGTACATCACAAAGCAAACCTCCTGGAACGACAGGTATTAAAAATGAAAATCTACCACCAGTCTAGAACTCTTTCCCACTGAGGAGTTATTTTGGTGCTATTTAGTGTATTTGAAGTGTGCTACAGGAAAAGCTCTCAGTTCACTTTGCACTCTTGATCTGCTCACTGGAAGCTCAGATGTGTTTCAATGAGCTTCCTGAGCACACCTCAGTCTCTCAAACCCTGGTGAGGAGATCTTGGCTTGATGGGGTTTCCAAGCTTTATTCAAAGAATTTGTTACTATTTCCCCCCACAAAAGCAGGACCAGCAATTACTTCTGCTTAGGAAGCAGCTCTAAAACTTGGACTTCAGATTAAAGAGTTTAATGGTACCTGCACAACAGTGCCTGACAAATCTTCTCCTGAAGCATCACACTGGCAGATGGTTTTTCAAGGAATATTCTCTCCTGACACCTGAGAGTGCAGAAATCAAGCCACATTTTTATCTGTAGCAAAAGAGAAGCGTAGAAGAATGTGTATCATTGCTTATTTACTTCTGATCTTCAAATATTTCCTGGTCTTTGACCTAAAAATACTCCTCATCAAAGTGTAGAAGTGGAAGGGGTTTTGACTCACAGTGGCCATTAGGTGTTATATTAGAAAATATTGTGAATTCTTGTGGATAGACATCTGTGGGACAATGGTGCCATCTTCACTGTTAAGTGAAGATATGCCCCCAAAATTCAGCTCAAGAGTGCTGCAAATTCTTGCTTTACTCTTAAGATAACTCTTGATACGTCCTAAAGGTCACAAATTAAATCTAAAGCCTTGTTTCTGAGATCCTTTTGAGAAAGGGGAGGAAGAAGTGAAGACTTAAAATGCCCTTGGAACTGCACTTTAGCAGAAATTGAGGCAATCATTAGCTCTCCCAGCTCCATGCCCAGCAAAGCTACGAACACACCAGCTTCCCTGCCAGGGAGTTACATCACGACCACAGGAGTTAAATAAAACCTTTTCCATTCTGTAATTTTAAAACAACCTAATTAAGAAGATTTCGTATTAACAGGGTGGTTTCCTCCCCATAGCTGTGAAGAACATGGAAAAATTGACCTGTGCCCAGTTTAGTCTTGACTTGTCTCTTCCAGGCAAGTCCATTCCACTCTTCTGAAGAGATTGTTTCACTGGCACTAAGCTGTGACCCTTTAAATGAGTTCATTTTGACTCCTTAAATGAACAGAGAGCACAAATTGTCCCTTATTGTTTCTCAGAACTTATCACTGAATGGAGCCTGAACTGTACTCAGTCTCTGAAGACAACAGGATGTGTTTCAGTAGGACTGGTTCAAAGAAAACAAATCACAAAAATACCAACTTGTGGTGCTTCCCTAAAAAAAATAATTAAAATTGCAAACCTTTGAACTATCTTTATTTTTAAAGCCTGCCTGGAAAGTGCTCTGGTCTTGTGGCCCATGTAGTATCCCATAAAAGAAAATCACTGAAGTAGAAGAGCAAGATTGGGAAGGATCTAAAAACTCCCAGGAAAAGTCTGCAGTGAGGTGTGATGCTTTTGTACATTTTCTCTGCATTAATCACTGCTACCTCGGGGTTTTTATTGTTATTAATTGGACTTTGAGACCTGTGTTTTTATGGGTCTCAGGTTCTGTGTCAAACCCATATTCTGATGATCCTCTGCCTGTCCCTTGTCCAAGACACCCAAGTATCTGCACGTTCTGTGTCTTACTGTCACGCACTTGAATAAAGGGAATTAAGAACTGACTCACAAAATGCACCTTGGGAAAGAACAAAAAAGGCAGCGTGGGGTGGGGGAAAATCAAATCCTCATTGTATCAAAGCTGTCTTTCCTGGAAATCCTCTGGTTTACAGGTAGTTTTTTTGTCTTGCAGCAAGATCCACAGCCTTGTCTGACTTCTCTTGCACAGAGAGAACAGAGATGAGTGCCCAGGCAACCTGGGCAGCTTTACCTATGCTTGCACCTCTCCTGCTTTCGCTTAGCCTGAAAGGCTTTGTCTCTGAGCATTACCGCACAGTTTCTGATTAAAACACTATGGCAGTAACTGATTTTTGTCAGAATTTAATGTCTAGCAACCCCCCACAGTGAAGGGAATTTTGCCTTCTCCGATGATGCACTTTCCATAAATCACATGCCCTTTTCATAAATCCATGGTTAGTCAGCACAGGAGGGTAAGAGCCACACCACAGCTTGTTATTCCTCAGCTCCCTGGCCACTTTTTATTCCATTTATTTAAAGTGAAAATACCGAGGTAAGACTGAACTATTCTGGCACCTGTGCTATGCAGAATGAACATCACAGCCCCTCCGCGGCCACGCGGGTGAGCTCTGGCTGTAGAAAGCCGAATTAAAAATAAATAAATAAAGAGATAAATAAAGAAATAAAGGAGGCGGGGGGAAGCAGTAGCTTTACGAGACCGTTCACGCTGACGCCGGGCAGCTTGGGAAGGGAGTGGTGCCGCTGCCTGCGGGGACCGCGGGGTTGGGGCCGCGCATCCCCCTGGAGCTCAAAATCAAACCTCATTTTTATCTGTAGCAAAAGAGAAGCGTAGAAGAAGAACAGGCATAGTAAGTTATCTAGTTTTGATCTTCAAGTACTTCCTTGTCTTTGACCTAAAAATACGCTTTGCGGGGCCGGAGCCGCGCATCCCTCGGGAATTCGGGGGACCACAGAAGCGCATCCCCCGGGAGTTGAGCAGGGTCTGGGGCCGCGCATCCCCCGGGAGCTGAGCAGGGACTGGGGCCGCGCATCCCCCGGGAGCTGAGAAGGGACTGGGGCCGCGCATCCCCGCAGCCCGGCGGGTCGGGAGCGGGCAGAGGCGCGGCGAGCGCTGGCTCGGTGCCCTCCTGCCTCGCCTGAACCCTTTGATGACCCGCCTGCCCCGCAGGCTCCGCGGGCCGGGCCGGGGCAGCCGCCCCACCCCACCCCACCCAGGGCTGCCATTGGCCCCGATGAAAGTCCAGCACCTCCGGCTGCTATAAATGTCCCTATAGCGGGCGGCGCTGGCACCTCGCTGTCACCATGAGCGGCTGCGGCATCACCCCCCTCCTCCTCCGCCGCCTCCCCGCCCGCACCTGCGGCCTCGCAGCCCCCGCGTCCTCCCTGAGCGCCCTGCGGCCCGCGGAGACCCTGCCAGGGCCCCCCAGCTGGCCCCTCATGGGCAGCCTGCCCGACGTGCTCTGGAAGGGGGGGCTCAAGAGGCAGCACGAGACGCTGGTGAGGCGACAGAGCCCCGGGGATGGGATGGGGATGGGAACGGGGATGAGAATGAAGACGGGATTGGGGACTGGGACGAGGATGGGGTTGAAGACAGGGATAGAGATGGGGACGGAGAATGGGGATGAGAATGGGAATAGGAATGGGGATGATGGGGATGATGGGGATGAAGATGCTGCGCCGAGGGAAGCACTCACCGCGGGGGTCTCCCTTGCGCCCCCAGGCCGAGTACCACAGGAGGTTCGGGAAGATTTTCCGCATGAAGCTGGGGGCTTTCGACTCGGTGCACATCGCCGCTCCCTGCCTCCTGGAAGCCCTGTACCGCCGGGAGAACGCCTGCCCCCAGCGCCTCGAGATCAAGCCCTGGAAAGCCTATCGCGACTATCGCGACGAGGGTTACGGGCTGCTCATCCTGTAAGTGGCACCCGCAGCATCCCGGGGAGGTGCCGGGAGGGCCGGTTGGTCCTTGCGGTGCGGGGGAGCCGGTGCGGGACAGGGCGGGTCCCAGGTGCCCGGGGGATGCTCCAGTCCACCTTCCGCGCCCCGGACTGCGCTCCCGGGGCTCATCCCCCTCCCCAAGGAGCGCCAGGCGGTGTCCGTGCGATGAAGCTTCAGCGGTGTCGTGGTGCACATGCCGCGGGTTTGGGGTTTTCTTCTTCTTTCCTTCTTCTTGAAGTCTCTCACTTCACAACCTATTTCAATCTCTTGTTTCAATCTAGGGAAGGAAAGGACTGGCAGAGGGTAAGAAGTGCCTTTCAAAAGAAGTTAATGAAGCCCAGGGAAGTTGTGAAGCTGGATACGGCTATCAATGAGGTACTGGGCTTTGAGAAATCCTTCCTCTATCCCCTGCAAACCTGGGGAATAAAAGCAGATTTGGTTTATCTGGATAGCTGCTGAGTTGCTCTACAGTGATAAAACCACGAGTTCATACTCAGATCGTTCAGGGAATAACAAGTACAAACTGACTGCCAGGGTCTGACCAAAAGTGAGACCACACAGG
This sequence comes from Empidonax traillii, assembly GCF_003031625.1. Classification (NCBI taxonomy): domain Eukaryota; kingdom Metazoa; phylum Chordata; class Aves; order Passeriformes; family Tyrannidae; genus Empidonax; species Empidonax traillii. The sequence goes on from NW_020955279.1 coordinate 1,749,196, forward strand.
AACCTGTAGTTAAGACTGTCTGTCTCCACAGAACACTGAGATCATTCCACAATGACACAGACTCCTGAAGCAGTTTTTACCTGCTTTTCTTGCGTTCAGTAGTTTTTGCCTTTACTCTTTCATTCTTATGTCTCCACCCCCATCAGTGAACACCTCCCTTCTTAACCTCGGTGTTCCTTACCGAGTTTGAGGAGCATCTGTGATAAAGAGCTTAATCCTCTTCATTGTGAAACTCCAGTGTTGCCCCAGAGTGAAGTGTTTCATCCCTGTGGAGGAAAGCTCAGCTTATGGAAGTACAAGCAATGATAGCACAAGAGTCTGTAAAATCCAAACAAAAATTCACACAGGGGGAAGTTGAATCTTGTTCAAAGAACAGGAAACAGAAGGATTCCTCTCTTAGGCAAGATTGTTATCTATTTAAAAGGCAGTTGAAATGCTGAATTACACAGGATTTCTGTTAACTGATGTCTTTTTATCCCTTCTTTTCTCTCTCTTCTCTCCACTTCTCAGGTCCTGGAGGACTTCATGCACAGAATAGATGAAATGTGTAACCACAATGGACAGATGGAAGATGTATATTCAGAATTCAACAAATGGTCCTTTGAAAGTAAGTTATTTTTTGTCTGAGTGTGGTGCACCTGTTATGGCATTTCAATTCCAGTGTGATCAGGGATGAATGTATTGGCTGATTATTTCCAAACTGTCAACTACAATATCCTGGAAAGTGAGGTGCAGAACAGCCAGGTAACTATCACAGGCAAATTCATCAGCAGCTACACAAACTCCTCTCTTTAGTTACCTATATGACCTACTAAAAATATTCAAACATTGTAATGGCTTATAAATCCAAAACTTGAGGGAACCATGGTACATTAATTTAGAATAGGATCAGGTAGGACATTACCATTTTTGTCCATCTGATATTTGTTAATTACCAGCAGCACAAGATCAATGAAATGACCCAATAACAGTGAAGAAGTGGTCATTGCAAACAAGGATTGGAAAATCCTATTTAAGATGTTTACGTTGGGATTGAGAAGCACTGGAATAAGTTACCAAAACAGGAGCCTCCATCTTTAGAAAGCTTTCAGAGCACACCATGGAATATGCCAGGAATGACCTAGGGCAGAAGAAACAGCCTCAGTGGTTCCCAAAAGGAGGGATGTTGGCTGTAGTGTGTTACTGAACAAGCTCTGCCAGGCCCATCTGCTCTTGGCTGGCTCAGCTCAGCAGCCTGTGGACTGAGGCCCTGAAAGTGTGTTTTGTTTGGTTTTTTTTTCCTCTGTCAGTGGTGAAGGCTGATTTTGGAAAAGGACAAATAGGAAGTGAGAGCTTTAAAAAAAGAAGAAAAGGCAAGTGGAGAGGGGTGGAAACTGGTGGAGTGTGGGATGCTGCCAGTGTTTGCAAGTGCTTTCTGGCTGTGGGAAGGGCTAGGAGATGCTGGAGGAGATGACCTAGGAAATGCTGGAGGACATGGCCTCTTCAGGCCCAGCTTTCCTGCCACTCAGTTCTCTTCAGCAGCATTGCCAAATATCTTATTTACCAAATAATGCCAGCCCTGCTTGGCAGAGGGGTCTGCTGCTGGTGAGGGGATCAGTGGTGCTGCTGTAAGGGCCCCTTAGCTGAATACCTTACTTGGGTCTGAGGGAAACAGGCAGAAGGTGTTTAGAAAGTGCTGCTCTCACAGGTGTGTATTATGGAACATTTTCCAGAAGGATAATCCAAGCTGTTCCTTGACAAACGGTGAACAACACGCACACTTTTGCTTACATCGTTTAATTATAATACTGCTTAACAACAGGTATCTGTCTGGTGCTGTATGGAAAGAGGTTTGGCCTCCTGCATCAGGATGTGGAAGAAGAAAGTTTGAACTTCATCAAGGCAGTAAAAACGGTATGGAAGGGTCTTTCCTGGGGCTGTGCTGATTTTCTACCCTTACTGTTAAGGAGAAGCACCAGTTCAAAGGAGTCACCTGAAAAACAGCACCTTGAGCTTCTGTGCTACCTGTGTGTTGGCAGCTTTGCACACCCAGAGTGACTCTTACAGTGCAAAGCTAATCCTGTAATGCCTAAACCTGACAGGGAAAACTTCTGTATGAACATCAGGGTAATCCTGGAAGTGGAGTTGGCAGGTTGGTTGCTTAACTCTGCACTCCCTCTGAGACACCTGTTGTGCAACGCTGCTCTTTGCTGGGTGGGACTGCTGGGGTTGTGTGGGATTATGCAAATATGATGGATTTGGAGGTTACTCATTCCTGCAGGCAAACCTGCTGTGCATTTTTCTGTGACTTGGACTCTGGTGATACAAACATGCCTGATTTTAATCATCCAAAAGATAGGCATCTAGCCCAGCCTAATTTTTTTAGCTCCATCTGTTGTCAAGATAGAGAGAGGCACTGCCAAAAATTAGCTTGTCCCATTCTAAACAGGTGCCTAAAGTAGAGAGGATGCACTGCCCACTGGAGAAGCCTCATATCCACCTCCTAGCTGTCCCTAATTTTTAGCTGGATATGGTCAAAGTATGTTGAGACCCATCTTTTCTTTCCAGGATGGAAAATCTGAGAGAATCTTGCCTTCCTGAAAACTGTTCCTACTTTACAGTCTCATTTTGTTCAGAGATTGCAAATATATATGAATTAAAGACAGATTTCCCAAACTCTTTCTCCACCACAGATGATGGCCACTTTTGGGATGATGATGGTGACCCCTGTGGAACTTCACAAGGGGCTGAACACAAAAGTCTGGCAAGCTCATACTAAAGCATGGGATGATATATTTAAAACAGGTTATTGTTTTAAACACAATTTCTCTTCTTTCCCTTTATCTCTGTGTCCTTCTTGGTGGAATCAACTCTCTTCATCATTGCTGCTGTTCTATGCTCCTGTTAATCACTTCAGCACAGATTGGAACAGCTTTGCTGCACTAAACACAGACTAATTCCAATATGGGAGCAGGTTTTTTATGACTAACACTCAGGTCTGGTTGTGGGACAATACCCAGTTCCCAGGAAAGCCCCAGGATTTTGGGAGCCAGCAGTTAATTCCACTTTAATCTGCCATAAAATAGCCCGAAAGTGCATAATCTCTTTAAAGACAAGTATATGAGTGAGAAAAAGGGACTTCCCTCAAAGGGAGTTGTTTTCCTGAGAAACAAGAATTTTACAAAACCAAACCAAACCAAAACGAAAAAAACCCCAACAAAACAAAAAAAAAAAAAACACAAACAAAAAAAACCCAAAACAATCCACCAATGAAATTACAGGTTTTCTGAACAACCTGGAATATGATTGCAAATCTTAGAAGCAATTTAAATTGTAAGGTACAGTTTGGCTTTTTGAAAACTTTTTTTGACTGTTTAAGATGAATTGGCCTTCAAGGTTTAAAAAATTACTCTAACTCCAGATATGAAGTTAAGTTTGTATTTTTAATATGTTGCTAAACAGTGAAAAATGTCACTAAAAATTGGGAAAGATTTTGGCACTTGGATTGTTGTATTTGAGTACTTCATACTTCAAAATTTTTAGTCAAGCCAGCCACATGTGCACTTATTTTATTCCTACTTAATTTATGGGGTTTAGGAAAGTCACTTTAAAAGAGTTTTGTTCAGAAAAAAAGAGTTTAACACCTTCACTTGACAGGAATAATTTCTTACTAGGAACTGGTTTTAACAGTTGAGCAAAATCTAGTTCTCTGTATTTGAAAAAAAATCCCCAGCATGTAGAAATTTGGCATCTCTTTGTGCCTTCCCCTTGTAAATCAAAGGTTTACATTTTCCCCCAGGGAGTCTGAGTACTAAGTCTCTTTGATTTTTTTAACACCTTAATCCCCTTTGAAAACCCGAGGCAATAAATTTCACACACTTGTATTTCTGTTTGCTAAATATTTCACTCAATGTCTCACTGATTTCCTTTCCTAATTTAGGAAAGCAGAATTCCTAAGAGTTTGCAGGAGTTTCTTCTGTTCAAAAGTGATTTTTGGGACTGGTTTTTTTTGTCTAAAAAGCGAAAATACCAATCTTTATTTGGTATAAATGTACTCACTATTTATTCACTGCTTGAAAAAAGAGCCCAGCTTGGCACCTTCTTTCAAAATCCTGCATGTAAGACATGGCTTTGTTTTCATTTTTACAGTATTTTTACTGATTTTCCACTAATTACCTCCCTCCCCTCCCTCCTCAGCCAAACACGCCATTGACTGCCGACTGGAAAAACACTCTGCAAACCCTCAGGAGGATTTTCTGTGTGACATCTACTCTGGAGGACAACTTTCCAAGAAGGAGCTGTACGCTGCCATCGCAGAGCTGCAGATTGCTGGGGTGGAGACGGTAAACCTGACTTTGCAAGAGCTTAAAAATCCTTCCAATCCCTGCTTCCCTCCACCACCCAACCATCCTGACACCTGGAAGGGAGCTAATCCTGCTTTGCTGGCCCAAGTGCAGACGAATTTTTACCTGAAATCATAGATTTGTTCTTCTGTTTGTCATTCCTAGAGAACAACCAGGATGGCCCACAATCCCTCAGGCTTTCAAAATACCATAAATCAGAGACCAGCCATAAATGTTGCTTTGAACTTTTGGCGACATCTTCCTTCTGTCACCACAAATGGAGGTCTTACATTTCTTTTTTGGTTACTTTCAGACAGCCAATAGTTTACTGTGGGCTCTGTATAACATTTCACGCAACCCACGTGTCCAGCAGAAGCTTTTCCAGGAAATAAAGAATGTTTTGGCAGCTAATGAGACTCCAAGCGCTGAGAACTTGAAGAATATGCCTTACCTGAAAGCATGCCTGAAAGAATCTATGAGGTAAAACTCCTAAATAAGAGTGAAACAATCACAAAGTTTTTTTACCAGCTTGTGTGTACTAGAGGAGAAAGAATTTTCTAGTACCTATGATTTTGTTCAGCTGGTGGTTTAAGGGGAACTGTGAGAGACACAGGAAGAAAAAATGCTGGTAATTTAACCCACTGTGTTTTTTTCACTGTAGATTAACCCCATCAGTGCCATTTACTACTCGCACCATCGACACAGAAATGGTTCTGGGAAATTATCTGCTGCCCAAAGGGGTAAGGCAAATAATCTAATTTACTAGTGTGTTTGCCATTTATTAACTGCCTTATAAACCACAGAAGCTGCAGCTTTAAATTGATTTTGCCAAAGGATGAGTCCCAGCATAAAGACTGAGGAACTCACATCGAAGATTCCCATAAACTCAGCCCCAAACCTGCCTGCACTGCTGATGGATTCAGACAGAAAGATTGGTCTGAAAACATTTTGTCATGCTACTCCAAATATTTTTTCCAATTTTCTCATGATTTTTCTGAGGAAACCGTGAGTTTTTCTGTGTTCGAATTAATCCATAGGGAATTATATGAGAAAACTCTGAGAAAACTGCCTCGCCTTTACTGTTGCATTATTTCTTTTCCATCAAAGAGCTGATTTACTTGGCAGCTCTGGGCCCATTTGTAATGAGACTCTCTTTGTTTCTAGACTGTTCTGATGATAAACAGCCATGCCCTGGGTTGCAATGAGGAGTACTTCAGGGACTGGACTCAGTTCAGGCCAGAGCGCTGGTTCCAGAAGAACCTGATCCATCCATTCTCCCACGTTCCCTTTGGGATGGGGAAGAGGATGTGCATCGGGCGCCGCGTGGCAGAGCTGCAGCTCCACTTGGCCCTTTGCTGGGTAAACACTCCAAAAAAACGTGCATTTTGTGCACAGTGGGCCTTCAAATTCTAACAAAACACACTGATGGAAACGTTTGTGTTTCAGCTCATCCGCAAGTACCAAGTTGTGGCCACTGACAAGAGGCCGGTGGAGACTCTGCACTCCGGAATCCTCATCCCCAGCCGGGAGCTGCCCATCGCGTTCCACAGGAGATGAGGTGAGGGAACAGGGCTCTTGGAGCACAGCAGACTTGGCTTTGAGCATCGCTCAGGATTTCCATAGAACTGGGAGTGCAAGACAACAGATAATTATTTGTCTGATCTTCATCCTCCCAATGTGAGAGGGATGAAACACCGTTTATTTTCATTACTTTTAACAGAAGATATTCTGTGTGCTAAGAAGACAAGTTTCATACAACGTAACGGCTCTGAAGTCAGTTTTATACTCCAAGAACACGTCTTCTCCTCGTAATGCAGATCAGAAAGGATGAAATCAAAATGTTGGAGAAAGAAATAGCCATAATTTTGTTATAATATAACTTCTCCACCGCATTTCTATAAGAAATTTCCTGAAAAACAGCCTTTGATTTTGAGCATCAATTTACAGATTAAATAGCCTTAGTGAAGGAACAGTACACCAGTGCACTGCAGAGTTTAAATAACAAAGCTTGATTTTAAGCATAAGGACAAAGAAAAATCTATTTGTAAAGAGTTATGCAATGTTGGAACTTATTATACATTTTCATTCATTAAAATCAAATGGGAGATTTTCTCTGCTCACATGAGCTTACACAAATGAGCTACTGAAATAGCTTATTTGTCTAACAAGCTAAATTGAAAAACAAAGTCTTTGATCCAGAATTAAATCCTCAAATTAGAAATCAAGTGACATTTAAGTACCGTGGAATATATTTTTGTGCTGGTCAACACCACAGGAAGAAAATCACCCAGTATAATCTGAGTATCAACCCCTTTAACTGAAGCTTTTTCAGTGCTGTTTACTTTGAAAGAATTGATCTTAATATAGATTTTTTTCTCTTCAGTACAGCTTGCAGAAAATAAAAACCCTGCTGCTGCCTGCTCTTAAAAAATAGGCATCAACTGGAGAAGTGAAAGCTGTGGAGGCTCCATCAGCCAGTGAGGAATTGCAACACCAGTCCCATGAATAACTGCAGAGCCAGAAACAGCACCAAGAAAAGCTCCCAGACTGTTTTATTGGGAAAATGTGGTTAATTAGATCATCCAGTGTTAAAAGGAAAGAAAAACATCATGTGCATTCACATACCTGTGGAAATACAGTGATTTAGTGCAGCTGAGGGACTGCCCAGGACAACGAGCTGTGGAGTGTTCTGGACAGCTCTTGTCAGTGCACAGGGAAATTATTGCAGCCTCAGGCTCTTCCACAGACCAGCCTGGAAAGAGCTGCCTCCCAGTTTGAGCTCAGACCTGACAGCCCTGTCAGCTCAGAGTGAAAGAGCTCGGAAAGTCAGTCTAAGGGAGAAGAAACTGGCTTAGTCCTTACCAATTACCAATGCCTCAGATCAAGCTGAGAAGTGAGATGGCAGTCAGGAATTAAGCTAAAAACAGGCCTTGCAAATTCGAATAATTAAAGAAGGATATTTCCCTGGTGTTGTATAAGAACATAAGGACAAATGTACATAACAGGATTTATGCCTCATGCCTGCACAGTACTTTGATTTGTGCACAATGCTGTGCCTGGCACAATCTCTGCTCTTGCCCAGGGAGCTTCATGCCTCTGATTCCTGCACAAACCATTTTATCCCACCTTTATTGTCAAACCTTAATGGCCTTTTATTGCATGAAAAGGCCTCATCCATAAATGGAACCACTGGAATCCTATGGGTTCTGCCACTATTAAATGCTGATTATCCTAACAGGATAGTTACTTCATTAGATGAGTACTATAAAATGTATCTCTCAAAGAACAATTTCCCAGGAAATGAGGATCCTAAATACTTCAAATAGGTTTATTTCTTGTGGTGATGGCAGTATCTGTATCTAAAGTTTAAAATTGTCACTGCCCTATATGTGATATTATATGTTAGTTGTTATGGTCAGTAGTTTTTCCAATGATGCAGTTTCAAGTCCAGCTTTGTATATATATATCTATCCATGAATGGTTGTTTTTATTTTTTTACTTTCTAAAATGATCCAAGTTCTTAGTATTTGTTGGTCTGACCCCTGTGTTTTGTTTGTTTTCCTCTGTTGTTATAAATGTAGCCCTATTAAAATGTATAAAGCATTTAGTGTATTATCTGAATATTTCCAGTCAATTTGGTAATAGTCAATTTTGTAATAAAATAAAGATTTCTATTGTTTTTCTATAATTAGTCTTCTATAGTTTATTATAAAGTCTTTGTAGCTTTACAAAAACCTTGTCTTCCATGGCAACTTGCAAAAAAAGCTGCTGTGGTACTTTCATCCCTCTGCTTGACAACCTCAGACATCCTCAGGGCTTGCACTGGAAATTCTACCAAGTTCTGCCTTAATTCCACAGTGAAAACCTCCTGCTTTGAGATATCCAGAGTTGCTGGATTGTGTGGATTGTAACACTCAGCTGGGAATCAGTTTGGAAAGGCCAGCTCCTGGTGGGAGGGTCTGGTGGGCACTGCCTACAAGGAGTTAAGCCTGCAGGGCAGAGCCTTGGTGCCAAACCCCTTTTGTGCCTTTAATTCAGCTATTCCTTCAATCCAGGCCAAGCCCAGTATTCAGGAATGAGTTAAATCCATGCCTACAGCCCCTTTTCCCCTGTACAACCCTGTGAGACCTCAGTGAATGCTCCATCTGCATCTGAGCATGTTTCTCCCTAGTGTGCATAGAACTGGGGTCTCCAGAGATGGGATTGTTACATTTCCCTGCTATTATGACAAGATAAAATCCATTAAAAGTTTCTAGTAAGGGTGAAAATAGTTTGAAACTTTGCAGAATCAAAAGAAATCTATATACTAGAAAATGCCATCCAGCAGCACTGTGACTGACAGGCTGATGGTCACATGAAGGCAAATCTGACAGTCAAACCCTGCTCTGTCTTTGCCAAGGGAAGGCAGCCTCAGGTTGACTGACTGATGGTGTCAGGAAAATCCTACAGCACTGTGAGGATGGTGTTTTTCTGAAAATCATGTCATGTGCCCCTTAGAGTGACTGGAGTCTGTGCTGCTGATGCTGATCTGGGAGCTGGGAGCAGTGGGTCCCTGAGCCTGGGAAGGGTGGGCTGGGAGAACAATCCCCTGGGAGCTTTGGCAGCTGGTGTGAAGCTGTGTGGGGAGATCTACCCAAGCTGCTGTGACAATAACACACCAACTCTCCCTTTATAACTAATATTACTCCAGTAGAGCCAGCGGAGTTCTGCCAATACGAAACAAGTGTAAACAGAAACAATTTGTTCACTTCCAGGCATTTCACGTTGCTCACAAATGTCCTGATGATTTAACTTCTAAAGACAACCAGAGGGAAGAGGTGTTATCTCACTGGACTGACCTTGACAGCCCAGTTATCAGCTGTTTCGAAATCCTTTATTGCTCCTGTGTAGTAAATCCCAGGCTCATACTTACTGGACTGCTTATTATTCCTGCTACTTAAATTTAGGGGACTCAAAGATCTACACAGGTATTGCTGTGAGGAAGGTTTTGACTAATTCTGTACAAGCTGAGGTACAAATGAGTGCTGCCTGCTGGATTTCTAAAAGTACAATAACCACTGACCTGGAAAATTTGTGTTCCGGAAGCTTTGTAGATTTTCAAGTTCCTGAAGTTTGCAAAGAACTTCATTAATCTGCTACCTCAAAGTAAATGTCCAAAGCAATTTACCTAGGAAATAGGTAATTATCAAACTACACAGATAATGAATGACCAAGCCAGACTTCCACATCAAGAAACCCACTTGGCTTTCTTTCCCCTCATTTTTCAGCGATAGAAACCCAGCGTGATGCCTCTGAGATTAATAAATGTCTTTGAAACCCTTCACCTGGAGTCAGCTGGATAAATTCAGTACAGTTCTTTGCTGCTTTGAAATGAGTTGCTCATTCAGAATTTTCATTTCAGCACTACTTCCCTGTTATCATTTCCTACGGTTACTCCTCAGAGGAAGAGAGTTGGATCATAAAATAATTGGAATTAATTGGCCTCCACATTTACTTTCTCAGCAAGGAAGTGAAGGAGCTTTACCCATCCAAAAGGAGGTTAATTCTGTCAGGCTTTGGGCATGTCGGTGGGAATGGTATAGACAAAGCTGGAGCCAACTAATCCATGCTTTTTTGTGGATGCCAGTTTTCAGGACTGACAACCTGGAATTTTTGATCTGTTTTGTTCATTATAATCTGGCTGTTCCATAGCTCTGAGTCAGGCTCTGTGTACACCTTTCACTGCTCTGATTACCTGACAGATAATGTGTCCTGGTTTGTCTCCTTCCATGCTGAGAAGGACTTTGTGCTCAACAACTGGAGATAGAATTCTCATCTGTGTCAGTGCTGACTTTGATTAATGGGGCAAAAAACCCCAAAATCTGAAAAATTAATTCTGTCAATTGTTCACAGCTGAAGTTCGTTTCAGGACAAATTTTTGGAGAACAACTCAGAACATTCTTTATTTTAAATATGTGAACTATCATTCTGATCTTAGTGGGATTGCATGTGCATGGGTGAAGTTTTTTAATGCATTATCACTTTTTGTGAAAGGAGAAAGTTTAACAGTTTCCAGCAATTTGTGGCACACGTATTCAAAACTCGTGGAAGAGTTGTACCTTTAGAAGAAAAACCTGCCTTTCTACTTCAGATAATTCAAACAAAGGGCCTATTGAGATTGAAGCTACAAGCAGCTCATTAATCTCTTACCCTGGCTGTGAGTATTCTTCTGATAACTTGTGGACTGATATACTGAGGTGTGGGTTGCTGCATTAAAATTTTTTAAATGTAACATTCCAGGCAAGGCTTGGGAAAAAGTATGAATATTATATTACAAAACTGAGCATTATTCTTATGCCCTTACATTTATTCTTGGGCATTTTTGAGTATCAGCTTTCAAGTGAGTGAAGAACACAGAGCTGCTGAATTGTTTGGGCCCAGAAGGAGGTCATGTCTTGACTGTCCAGGCTGCCATTCCTCCTCTCTCTGTACTGTAGCTCAGGGCTGCAACCCCACTGCCTTCTATCCCTTTCATATTCTGAGGTACAAACCAGCAATCCATCTGCTGGCACTGAGAGATGTAACGTCACATGAAATTGGTGTCAGCCACTATGAAAACAGGGCAATTCTCTGGGCAGGGATGTCTAAGTGGTGAGGATGGAGACCACACCTGGGAGGTGGTTCAATGTCACACTGCACTTTTCCCAAAGCAGCCCAAATCTTTGTGTGAATATTTCTGCATTACTGCTCGCTTCTTTCTTGTCTGTTCATCCACAACTTGTGTTAATGCCTCATACAATTCCTAGCTGGACTTTACCTTCCGTATTCCTATCCTCTTCTCTGCCAGCAGAGGAAGAACTATGCTTACTCTCAGCTCTTGTCCCTAGTTTTTTTCTCAGCTCTATGATCACTAACCTGTGGCTTGGGAACAACTTAAAAAGTTAAACTTCAGCTGCAGTATTTGGATCCAGAAGGAGTTTTAGACAAATTTATATTGTAGAGTTTGGATGGAGCTGAAAACTTATGGAGCAATCCTCCTCCTGACAGGGAAAGCAACAACAAGACCTCTTTCTAAACCAAAATATTTTTCTCCAAGGGACAATGTCAAAACAAGTGGGGAATGGAATGTATTTCTAATCGGGGTAAATTATGCTGTGCTTTCTTGGGCACGTTCCTCTCAACATGTTTGAACTCTTTGCCTCTAATTGTTCCATGTGTTGAGTGAACCTCAGCGTCCACATGCCAGGGGAGAAGGGAAGGAAGCAGAGTCAGCTGCTGGCAGGGAGAACAACAGGGCAATAAAGGGGAACCAGGAGTACCAGAGTCGTGTCTTGGTCTCCCCAAATTGGTCCCCAGTTGCATTTTTGTGATACTTTGCCCTCCACTATCAAATGAGGTGCCCTGAAACTTGATAGTAAATCAAACAAATCACATCTGATTCATCCTGCTGCTGAACTGTGTTCCATATGAAAATAGGAGATAGGAGAGAAGCAGGGGAATGCTGCAGGTCTGCTTTGCCTCAGACTTAGGGTTTGCCTCACTGTCAGAGGGACTTCTAGAAGCACAGAGTGGCTCAAGGTGAAGAAGGGAAAAATTTTCCCTAAATTTAATGGAAATAATGGAAGGAAGCCTTTGAGAAACCTCAGACAGTGTGGGTTGCACTTATCTTGGCTTCCAAGTTCCTACGAAAAAAACCCTTACTGTTATCTCAGTTCTACCAACGGGAATCACAGATAGTTTTGCAGATGAGGTCAATGCCTGAATCAGGCTCTGTCCCAATTCTTTCCAGGGCAAATGTCTCCACATATCTGATCAGAGGTCAGCCAAGAGCCAACTCAGTCCATGGGCAAAGGCCACCCTCTGCCCTACAACTGGGATCTGCTTTGGTGGCTTTGCAGGACATTCAACCACAGGCTGCAGGCACCAAACACACTCCTCGCATTGAGGTTGATGGGATTAAACTGTCTGCCCTACCATACAGCACAGGAGAAGACCTCAGCCGGGATCCAAATTTTAGTCATTTTAAACAGGAGCAGGAGCAGATAAGGAAGATTTTGGAAGCAAGATTCCAGGCAGGACGACAAGATGGTTGGACCTTGTGTTCTGTTCAGGAGATGCCAAGTTTTGGTACTCTGGAACAATTCTGTCTTCTGGCTGTGTTTGAAAGTCAGAGCAATAGGAAAGAAAAGCTTTCAGTGCACATTTCTCCTTGTGATACCAACCCTCAGTATCTCATTTCAGTGCAAGTGAGAAGCTTCAAAGCACTCCACTAAAATAAAATTAAAAACAGCAAAGAGAAGAAAATAGGAGATATCAGGAGATGTTTTATATGAAATCACTGAACATAATGATATAAATTTCTCAAGTAATTTAACACCCTGGACATTCTTATTTAGTTCTTCCACTGGAGCTTCAAGGAGTGACAGGACGTGGCACTCAGTGCTCTGGGCTGGGTGACAAGGTGGGGATTGGTCACAGGTTGGACTCAATGATCTTGCAGGTCTTTTCCAACCTTCCACGATTCTGTGATTCAAGACATATGATGGCAAGTTGGGTCCATAAGATATCAGGCTTTTGGTTTTCCTAATAAAGTTTAGCATTTCAAAGTTCACATCTAAGTGCTTGCTCTTTAAAAGGCTGATAAGAAGTGCAGACTAAGGGAAACAAACATTTGCAGTGAGGTGAAATATCACTTTATCAGCTTTATGAAATCCAGAAGTGCTGCAGCTCTGTGGAGGTGTCTGGTCATCCTACCTGTCTATTAAATACCTATTTATGTGCAGACTGAAAAGGATTTTTTAGGGAGAGAAAGTGCCATGGAGTTACAAGAAAGAAGCAGGCCCATAATTGTAAGGATATTTCATTTATTGAGCCCTCTTTATATGTGATGCTTTGATTTAGACACCAAGGGCAGCAGCTGCTTTAACTAAGAGTCAGTGGGAGTTGAATCCTTCTGAGATGGAAAGGACTCAGAGTTGTTCCCCCAATTCCAAAGAAGAGGGGAGCTGTGTGAATTTTTTTAGGTGTGGTTTGCTCACCTGCCATAAAGGCTCTGTGAAATTGCACCCCAAGGAACTTTCTGGGTTCACAGACTAATTATGGGCTGTTGTCCTTCACCCTTTTTTCATGACAGGTATCCTGCTTTCTGTCCTGAGACTTTGATCCAGACAAAAACCTTTTTTGCAGGGTTGGTTTTTGTGGGATCAGAGCTGCTCTGACTCACCTCTTGGCTACAAAATAGCTGGAGTCAACAGCAGGAAGGTGGCACGAACATGTATTTGAGGGATGACACCTTGGAGCTGGCAAGGGCAAGACCACCTTTCTGGCTGCATCAGCTCCAAATTAGTCAAAGTAGTAGGTAACTGCACTTGGAGTTGCACAGATTGACCTGGAGAGTGATTCCCAAGGTCACTCTTAAGAGAAACACGGGTGTTGAATCAAATTATTTGAGGTCAGACCCTGAGGTTCTTAAATATTTAGGTGACATTAAGCCATCTAAAGCCAGCAAGATTTTTTTTTTTTCCCCTAAACGTCAAAATTTCACTTTGGATATGTAAGAACCTCTCAGGACCTTTCCTCCTGTTTGAACAGCTCAGAAAAGAATTAATTGCAAGAGATATCCTTGTTGCTGAACAGTGGCAAAACAAGGCACACTCAGAGGGAAGTCTGGCAACTGAGGGTTGGGAAGGTGCTTGAGGATATTTTCCAGAAAAGAAGGTACCTTCCAATACACTTGATTCATAACTCTGGCAAAGTTTTTCTTGCCCAAAGGCAAAATTGAAAGGGAAACTAGATCAGCTCGTTGCTTGAGGAATCGAAGAGTTAGTTGTGAGCCAACAGATATTCAGTGCAGGGAGGGGGAGTTTTATTTATGTGTGGATACAAATGAATGGAATAAATATTTAAAAATAGCATGTTCTATTGCCTGCAGGTGGAGTTGTTCAGGGAGGGATAAGGCTGATGCCAAATATTTGATCTGTGCTTTGATCCAACAGCAGGGCTCTGGCAGGTGCCCTTAGAAACACAGGAACACATTTTTTTGCATATTCAACAGCCCCTCGGGAAGCTGCTGCTTCCTCTGAGCCCCTCTTGGGCTGTGATTGGCACTCAATGAGCTTCACTGGAAAACAGATTTTTGAGGACATGGAGAGTACTGTGCTATATATAGAAGTCAATGGCATCCAGGGAAAAACAATTGAAGGAGCAACTGGAATTTCTGGGGGAAATCAGAGCTCCTGGGCAAATAGAGAGGTGTGAATTCCGTGTAATGGAAATAACATGCTTGCAGGGGAAGTTAAAGCAGAGGGTGTTCAGACAGGTCACACAGCAACCACTGACAGCCTGTCTCAACAGACAGATCAGGCACAAAGTGATGGGGATTAAGGAAGGAAAGGGATGTTGTGTTTGGCTGCCCCAGCTGGTGCCTGAGCACTCGTGCTGGGGCACAGCCGGCTCTGCATTCCCTGGCTCCCATCACCTGGCACAGCATGACCAGGGCAGGATGCCCTGGGAAGGGAGAGGGGTTGTGGAGCTGCACAGGATGGTTAAATTGCCAAAAAACATGCTCATATATTCATAACAAAATGCACTATGCAAAGCATGAGCATCTGCTGTCACCTCAACAGACTGATGGGACGCTCAGAATTTTACAACAAGGAGTCAGTGCCATCCTATGAAGCCACGTGCCCAACGCTGGCCATGCTCAAACCCCTTCACGTGGTCTCCTCTCTGGAGGGATGTTGTACTGTGTGATGGGTGTTAGAGCTGACCAAACTTGACCAAATTGAAGATATTTTTTTAGTGAAAACAAGTTACGGAGAGAGGAAACACATGAGATGAATGCAAACCTCCCGGAAAGGAGTCTGTTAGAAAACTTGGAATTGTTTCTAAGAAGTAACATGTCTGTTATAAGAACTTGCTCCAGGACAAAGATTTTTCTTTCAGTCAAGCCCTGAACTGGTAGATTTCAGCATTATTGTGTCAACAACTCTTCATTTTCATTTTGAAAGGGCATTTCATGAAAACCGCCCTAATCTCAAGGCACATTTCAATTTCCAGAAAGTAACTCCGTCCAAACACCTTCAGGCATATCATCATCAGGCCCAAGTGATTAACATTAAACTGTGTAAAAACCTTGGGCAATGTTGGCCTGAGCAGAAAGGGCTCAGGAAGCTCTTGAGTCTGCCTTTAAAACACACCCTTTCCCCATAGATTCAATCTCTGTTAGCCTTATGGTACCTCGACTCTTTGATTACTGACTGCATCACCAGTGACAGCTCCCTGAAGGTTTGATGCTGGTTAAATTGTTGATACATGTGTGAAAAGACCAGGCGCATCTACACCTCCACAGATGTGTTCTTGGTATCCCTCTACAAGAGAATTGACTGGAGAGACAACCTGCTCCATGAAACCTTCCTGTTCACATAGTCAAGGAGACCCTGGTGAAACACAGTCCGTGATCAAATGCAGAAGAGTTTGTTAAATATGCTGGGCAGATGTGCAAGTCATCACACAAACACTGTTTGAGTCAAAGGGAAAAACAATTCCTTGACCTTGCATCTATTTTTGCTGTGTGGATAACACTCAAGTCTTCAGAAACACGCAGATGTTGCCCCTTTTCCTATATTTCTTGTCTTGGCATGCAACTGATTTATCCTCAGTTGGTAATCCAGAGTTAGAACCTTGCTTACCTGGCATGAGGACCACCCTGTAATTAGGCAGTGGCATTCCTGGGGGAAATCTGTCCTCTGAACTATTTCCAACAGTCTGTGCAAGACTTTATAATATTTTTAGCTTGTATAGAAATCATAAATACAACATTATTAGTGACTTAAAGTGAGTAGATGTTTTAAAAGCCCAGGTAATAGTTTGACTCAAAGTTAATTCTGTAACTATCAAAAGCAGTGAGATTCCACATCCTTTGCTTCTCCTCAGAGTGCTGTTCCCTCATTTCATGCTGGACCTTACCAGATTGATCCTGTGCCATTGGTTAGGAATGGAGGACCCATCAATTCTCACCCTCAGTGCTTTCCTCAGCCTGTCAGGGACCTTTCCCTTCCCTCCTGGACATCCCCACATGTACCACCTCCCCACCTTCCACCATTCCCCGGGCTGTTTTCTCAACCTGCCCCAAATCTTCCTTGAAACAAGCTGAGCAAACCAGGCAGGGTGCTGAAGAAAACACATTCTGCCATGACTAGACCATCAAACTGAGGCCAGAAGGTTTGTTTTAGCAGTTATTGCCCCAGCAAGCCCAGTGGAGAGTGACAGCAAGACACTATGAACCTGTTGCCACTGATGAGGGACATCCAGTAGCTGAGAGAAAACACAAAGATGTGCCATGTGCCGGCTTCTTTCATCTCCTTCAAGGATAGGAAAAATGTCCAGAATGTGTCTAGACAAGGTGATGATTCATAATCTTTGCAACGTGTTCCAAGTGTTGAGGGGAGGCAGGGTACAGCCACCATGGCTCCTTTCTTCACAAGCCTTTCTGCTTCTTGTTGTCATTTCTTCTTGCTTTGGAAGGGCATGGAGAAAATTAATGCTTTCTAGTCATTTTGACTATAGTTAATAAAATATATTAAAGCACCCTTGAACTTCATTTCAACTCGTAAGTCTGCTAAGTAGAAAAAAGCTTTTGATACCTCTTAATTTGGAAATACTACCAAAGGAGATATTATGAATAAAGTAGATCATGCTCAACTGCTTTCTTTAACACAACATTTATTCTATAGCTTCCGAGGAACTTGCAAGTTCAGGGATCAGTGCCTCCAGGGCTCCCAGAATTAGTGTAGTATGTGTTTTTTTTCTAAAAATAGTTAAAGTTTCATCAGGATTGGACTTTCGTGTGTCTATTTTTGGCATCCTTCAGTAGACAAATGCACTGGCTGAACTCGCTCTCCCAACCTCTTGATGGTGTTTCGCTATTAATAGAAAAAAGGGTTTAATGAGTAACCGGTCTCACGGTGTGGGATAATACATTCCCACTTTGCAATCTGCTCCTGTGACCTTTACAACCACAGACACACTTAAAAAACAATACAGGGATCTGCCAGGATGCCCGAGCAGGAGGGAGCAGGTGCCTGTGGGAGCACAGCCTGAGATGGTCTGGGATGGATCCCAGGTGGAAACATCCCTGGCTGGCGACCCAGAAGCCACATCCTGATACTGATACTGATACCAGCAATTGATATTGATACCAGCAACTGATATTGATACCAGCAAGCCCCAGGCTCTGCTGTGCGGAAAGGCTGAGGGAATTGGGATTCTTCAGCCTGGAGAAGAGAAGGCTTTTGGATGACCTGACTGGACTTGAAGAGAGTGACAAGAAAGACAGAAAGAGACCATTTCCAAGGGTCTGGAGTGACAGGACAAGGGGCAGTGGCTTTAAACTGACAGAAAGTGGGGTTAGATGAGATATTAGGAAGAAATTGTTCCCTGTGAGGGTGGGGAGGCCCTGGCACAGGTTGCTCAGAGAAGCTGTGGCTGCCCCATCCCTGGAAGTGTCCAAGGCCAGGTTGGACAGGGCTTGGAGCAACCTGGGATAGTGGAAGGTGTCACTGCCCATGGCAGGGGGTGCAATGGGACTAGATGATCTTTAAGGTCCCCTCCAATCCAAACCATTCTGTGATGAACTGTGGTCAAACTGGTCCCAGGTTTCTGCTTCAACCCTCTGGTGGACGTAGGAGATGGGCAGCATGGGGCTGTCAGGGGGACAAGGAATGCAGGGACAAGTGGGATCCAGGCTCACAAATCTCAGCTTCACATTTTCCCCAGATTCCCAAATACTGGCGTGTGAGGAGCTGCTTTGAGTCTGAAAAGCAGGGAATAGTTGTGGTTCAAGAAGAAATAAAAGATCAGATCATTTTAAGGTGTCTCGTTATGCAAAGGTAACGTGGGTCATGTGGGTAAACCAAAGATGCCACCGTGGGTTATGGTGCAGCAGGTGGGACTCAGTGTCAGGGTGTGGGTAAATGGCACTCTGCAGCCATCTGACCTCGACAGAAAGCAGGAAAAGCTATAGGAAAACCAGGCCAGGAGAGCTGATTTATTTCTGAGCAATATATGACACTCTCATGAGTAATGGTATTTTTACTTGAAAGGTTAAGTCGGAAACAGAAACGGAGTGTTTGTGGCTCTCTTCCAAGAATAATATTTGAACTAATCCAGCAACTTTGATCATCCAACTACACATCATGTTTATTTGTGAAAAATGTCAACATTTTTCTAGGCCCATGCGGATTTCCCCTCCTTTTGATCTCTCAGCACCCTCAGTTTTCCTGTAAGGTTAGAGGGATTAATCCATATTTATGATTACATAAAAAATAATGTATTCTTTGTTTTTACATTTTTCAAACTGGACGGGATTGAGACAAATAATAAAAACACACAGAATAACTGGTGACTCTTCCCTGTTCTTACAAATTAAACATTTCTTCTCATGGGCTCCTCAGAGCAAGATTTCCACCAGCTCTTATCAGTTCAGAGCACACAGATACCATTCCTTGGGTGAAGGGGGAAAGGTTCTTACAGCCAGAGGAGTGTGAGCACAAGGTTTGGAGTGGTTGTGTCCCAGGACGAGGCTGGAGCCAGGATGAGTTGGCTGACAGTGTAATACATATGGGTAGATTATGACTTTCCTTTTCCTTGCCTGAGCAGCAGAAGGTTCTTAAATTTAATTAGATTTAAAGGTCTGCCAGTTCTACACTTCTTATGTCAACACACAACGTCCCAGATGCACAACAACATTCCCTGGTTTGGCACTAGAAGGAATTTGTCTGGTTGTGCTGGAAATGACCATTTCCATTTCCTAGACAGAAAATGTCACTAAAGCTCCATTAGCCTTTACTTCAAGGGTCTGGCTCTAGAAAAGAAGTTATCCTTAATTTTGGGTGTTAATTGCCTGGTTTTTAGCCAGCACTGCCAATAAGGATACTTGTGAACATCTTGTCCAGTGAGACTTGAGTCAAGACCACCTTCCCTGCACAGATTAAACTGAAAATATCCAGTCTTAACTGACAGCAAAGACATGACAGTCTTTACAGCCACTGTCTTACCTTTGCCATGACAGTGTTTTGAGAAATGTTATAAAAATTATCTCCCAAACCCATTTCTTCCTGAACTCTCTACAATTGCACTGAGAATTTTCTGCTAGAACCGGTTCTGTGTTGAACTTCTTTCTCTTTTACTGTCCCTCTCTCTCTCACCCAAGGCTGAAGCATCCTAAATCCCCCACTCTAAATCTTCATGTTCAGTTATTTTTCCCCCACCCATCCCATCTACATGTTGCACAAAGTCTTTAAAGTCCAGGTTTGTTGGAGCCAACAAAAGCATCGGGTAAGTCAGTGGTGTCAAAAAGTCTAGTTGAAGTTGGGTTTTTTTTATATTCTTGGGCAACCTGTTAGGAAAAAGACAGTAGCAAATGATGATGAGCTTGTAGGAACATATTGCAAAAGCCTGTCCCTCCTTCTTACCAGCAGTGAACTGCATGATCTGAACTGGAATATATTTGTCTTTGAGAATGGATGAGTGAGTTTGCTGGGATTATCAGCCTTGCCCATGAGTAAGAGCACTGCCCTTGTTTTCAGCAATCCTTGATCTAAAGCAAAACAGTTTACTTCTCATCCTTTATCTTTTATTAGACACTATTAAGGGTAGGGAAAAACCCATTGGATCTGAGGTAGCTCCTTGGCAGTGTCAGAGCCCATTGTACCAGCTGGGTGGCCCAGATGAGCTGCTGCAGAAATTTCACAAAGAATTATATTTTGTTTTTCAATCATGATGTGGCTTTTCTAACCAAACTGTGTTTTCAGCAGAATTCCCTTCAGAACCAGTCTCAGTCCTAAGGTATGCAGCTCAACCTACAGCGTGCAGGCAATATCTACACCATCAAGACAAACTAAAAGAATTCTCAGCCCAGCCTTGGGAAAGCCTTTTCCTGTGGGCAGCTGGGGAAGGCACAGTGAGAAGGTTGAAGGCAGGCTGGATCCTACAGGCAGCAGGAACAGCCTGCTGCCTCCTTGAGTCTTTCCCCAGCACGTCCTTAAGAATTTGCTGAGTGAATGAACTGCACACGCGGGGCAAATCCAGCCCTACCAGGACAGCTTTGGGGTGGGGGAAAACATGAAATATAGTCATGCTGTGTGTGCACAGCAAAGCCAGCTCACACTGGGCCTACTATGTGCATGCAGAGCAAATATCCAGCAGGAATCCCTTCTGTGATAAGGGAAAGGCCAAAGAGTGCAGCTGATCCCAACACTGACATGAGTACGTGACCCTCTCTGCCCTGCAGGAAAACCTGGGCACTGCTGCTCCTGGTTAAAAACACCCTTGCAGTTCCCCTGGGGGCTGTAACACCAGCCAGCAGCCAAATTAGAACCTCTAGATTTTTCAATCTTTTCCTTTTCATTGGAAATTTGGAGAATAAACTCAATACTGTGGGGTTTTTTTCCCCCCGAAAGTGGCCTCAAACTGTGTAAACTCTCAGGTTAAGTGCTCAATTAAAAGGTCAAATTATCCAAATAGAAAACTGAAGTGTCAGGCAATAATTGTCCACTGGACTCCGTTACCTGAAGAGTTCATTGCACACTGACCTCCTTTAAACATTACACAGACTGGTGGGACGTGTAGTACTTCCTACAAGTTATTTATAACTCCGAAAAATCCGAACTTGGGTAAATACCAAGATCGTTCCTCGGAAGTGTTTTAATATGGAACTGCAGGATCCACAAATGCGATAAAGATGCTCTCAGAATTCCCAACCAATTTTTTTCTAGGGGGATAAAAGGTAACCCTTATCTCTCACCAGCATAACAAAAAGTTATATAAACTTATAAGGATATTTAAGCTATTACTAATGCTTGCTAAAGAAGTCTCATTTTATGAGCCTCTCCCAGGTTTCAGCTCTGTGCCCATAATTTTCCTGTGGGATGTCTATTCTGACTCAACACTTCAAGCTCATTCTTCACTTTTGACTGAAAACTCAGCTTCTACTTATCCTGTCTGTGCCTCTAATGAGCCATCAGGGACAGTGACACATGGTTGTGGTTCCTACCATAATCCCTGCTCAGCACCATTGGGAAGGAATTCTCCCCTGTGAGGGTGGGGAGGCCCCAGCACAGGTTTCCCAGAGAAGCTGTGGCTGCCCCATCCCTGGAAGTGTTCCCAGGTTTGGTGGAGCTCTGGGATAAGGGAAGGTGTCCCTGCCCATGGCAGGGGGGTGGAATGAGATGATCTTTTAGGTCCCTCTAACCCAACCCAACCCATTCCATGGTTCTATGATTCTCTATAATGTTCTTGTTACTGATCTTGGAGCACATTAAAGGTGGTTTCCAAAGCTGACTAAAATGGGTTCCTTTCTCTGGGGTTTGGACGTGCTCAGACGAGGCCTGAGGTGATTCTGCCTTGTGCACTCACCAACCCTGACGGTGCCACATGATCTGCATATCCCCTTTCCCTTCTGCCTGGTGTGTCCCCTCTGGCAGTCACATGCCAACTGCAAAAACATTAACCACTGTGTCCTCTGTAAACCCAGCGCTCTATCAGCAGCAGGGAGGCCTTCACCTGCTGTTTTGTGGGAGATGTGGTCTAATCCCGATAAGAGCTATCTAATCACTTCACAAAGTTGCGAAGAGATAGTAGAGACAACAACAAAAAAGCTGCTAAATAGATGTTACTTCTCTTTCTTTTTCGAATTCTTGGGCACTGTGAACACACATCACCTCAATACAATGATAAAAAGGCTTCCTGAGTCACCAGTTGGATTTGTTGTGAGACCTGAGTGAGTTAGCACTGACATATGAGTCACATTAAATCATTAACCACACCTGAAAATATCAGCACGGACTCCATGACCTCAGGGAACAAATTTAACAACACAAAAACTTGGTCTGAAAAAAAAAAAAAAAAAAACAACCAAAACCTAACTTTAGAATGAGACTAGTTCAGACCAAACACTTCAGTCGTGTGGCTGGAGAGCCAGTCTGAGTCATGTGTTGGCATTTACCTCCCTCTCTGCCTGTGAGGGGGTAGATGCATCTTCACAAGGTTTCTTATGCCTAAATTGGGCTTTTTGTTCAAAATGAGAACAAAAGGATTACTAGGGTAGAGCTTGGCTGCCCAAGGAGTCATCACAGAATCTGGTGCGTTCGTGGCCTCCGCTAAACAGAGAAATTTGATATTCAGTTAAAGAAATGTTTAAGTCATTCTTAATTAGCCAAATATCAATGATAAAATCTGCTTCTCCAGGGGTTTGGTTGCATTTCCTTATTTAAAAGACAATTAAAATGATAATCCAATTTTTTTAAGGATATCTGAGTATGCCCTTGTTGATACCCACATATTATTTTCACAGTTGAGACTTATGATTTTACTACAGGTGCTAAAAACAACCCTGCTCATGAGTATGACAAGAACAGCCCTTTTGCAGCCAAACTCTCCATTCAGTCACCACAGTTTGTCTATTTTAATAGCACAAGGGAAACAGGGTGTGTTGCAGCAGCATGAAGGAAACCCAGAGGGCTTTAAAAGTCTTTTTCAGAACTGGCAATTAAATAGCAGAAATGTCACTTCCAGTTTGAGCTGCAGAAACATGCACATACGTGTGCAGTTAATCAGACAAGTTTGTCCTTGGTTGAGGGCAAAAGAGAGCAGACAGAAAATTCCTTTGCACAGGGAAGAAGTACCTGGGAAGAGTTGCAATGCACAAGGCTGCTGGAGAGCACCCCATTTTGAGTCACAAATGTTCAGAAACTTAAAAATTAGGTTTGTTTCTTCCTGCCACTGAGAAAAAGGTAAGGCAAGGCTTGTTTTCCAGCAGTGGAAGTTGCAGGACACAGATGCCAGGAAGAGTTGTGTAAAGTATGTCCAGAACCTCATTCCTTTGCTGAGCCTTGGATTTGAGGATAGATTAGGCAAACTCAGCTTCAAACTCCCCTACACAAGTTGCCAAGAGGGTTGAGATCCCATGGCAAAGATCCTCTGCTAAATTCCCAGACAGCCCAAATCTCTGTTTCCAACAATCCTAGATCTGACACTGCACTTGGCCTTTAGCACAAGGTCAGGGAGAGCACAGGGCTGAAAGGTGGTTTTTACTGGGGAAATGATGCAAATCATACAGTTCATAGGAATTTGGAGGATTTAACCAGACTTCGCTTGAGTCGCCGAGTTCTTTCTAATCCAGAATTCATAAACTAACTGCAGAACAATTACACAAAGATAAACAAACACAGGGACAGATATGAGCCAGCCCAGACAGATTTGGAAAGACAAACTTCCAAAGTCATACCAGAAGGATGAGTTGAAAAAGAAGGCCAGAATTCCACATGCTCAGATTGTAATCACTGTGATCTCTCCTGGGAAATTGAACATGGATTAGAAGAAAAGACCAAATAATGGACAGAATCGAAGCTTGCTGCAATAATGGAATTTTGGGGGGATACAACAGTCTAATTTAGTGGAAATAATGTGACTGAAAATGGTTTGTTGCCAGGAACGTTCTTCTTTACTACACTTACCTGATGCCATCTGAATTATTGAACAATCAGGCCAACAAACCAGGGAAATTACCATTCCAGGTGAGACCTTTGGTCAGTCAATGATCCTGCTGTCTCCAGGAGTGATCCAGGAGAGATTGTCTTAGATCCTAAAATGTTTGATCTAATGCTATTTCAAAAGCACCTCAGCAGTAACCACTGTTATCCTGGATTTATTTTTTCGTGTGGCAGCCAAGGTTTCTGAAATCCTCACTTCAGCTGAGCTGAGGCCCAAGCTTTGCCATTGGGATTGGTCATTGTGTTCACCAAGACAGCAGCATTAGAGAAGATGAAAAGCCAAAGCTAAAAGTGATACATGGAAAGTTGTGAAGGAGACAGGTGTGGCAGCAGGAGCAGCATTTACCAAACTGATAAACTCCACAGTTTATCAGGGATATAAAGGAGTGAAATGGTGACACAGCTATGTCTGAAGCAGTACTCTATTAAATCCAGAAAACCTCAAGTCCATAAGAAATTCTAGTTGTAATTTCTGGCCCCATTTCTGTGCAAGTGACTTTCCTGATCAGATTGTTGGGGAAAGTGAAATGCAAAGCAAGCCCAGTATTCCAGGCACTCCCCAGTGAGTCACTGCTGCAGCCACGACATCAATGGGAAATGCTGACTGCCAGTTTTCCATTCTTTCCCAGATGCTCCTTCCTCAGCATCACCCTTCACAACTCTTTAGCTGTTGGACTCACCCCTCTGAGCAGCTCCTTCCCCTTGGTCATCTGCCTGCAGCCCCTCCCCAGTCTGAAGTGCCTGAGGAATTCCAGGGCACTCCAGTGAGTTTGGCCCCCAGGAATACTCATTTGTAAATCCGAGAGCCCAAGCTCCTTCCAGCTGCCCACACCATTCACTTGGAACTAGCCAGGCACATATTTTCCCAAATCCATTTGCAGAATTGCCAGACAACAGGCTCCCACTGAGTCAGGGCGTTCTTTCTGCCAGGACAAGAGCAGGAGTTATGCGCTGTCATCAGAGCAGGGCAACAGAGAAAGGCCTTTTGTCTGCCTCGAATGGTTCAGTTCTGTGCTGCAACACGGTGGGCTTGGCCAGTCTGTCAAGAGAGAAACGCAAAGTGATTCAGGTGAGGTTACACAAGATATGAATGTAGGGAGTGTGAGAGCCAAAATCATCCCCATGGATAGGGGTTTAACCCCAGCTGGCAACTAAGTAGCACAGAGCTGCTCATTCACTGCCCTCACACTCGGGTGGGATGGAAAATGGTAAAACTTATAGGTTGAAATAAGAACAGTTTGATAATTGAAATAAAGAATAATATAATATATATAATATAATGATGGTGATGATGATGGTGATATAATAGAAGAAGGAAGGAAGGAGGGAATAAAGGAATAAAAGGAGGGAAGGAGAGAGAGGAATAAAACTCGTTGTCTGTTTTTGGCTAAAACGCTGAGCTCAGCTGAGCGAGTTGAGCATCTCCCCGCTGAGCGCGGCTTAACGCCGCCACCTGCCGACGGGCTGCCGGGCATCCCGCAGCTTCCCGCAGCTTCCCCGAGCATCTCTCAACTTCTCTGAGCATCCTGCGGCACACTTGGGCATCTCCCTGGGCTGATGCTGAGAATGTGATAAGAGGTAAAGCTGTAATTGTGTTTTCCAAGTGGGTAAAAAAAGGTTAGGTCATTCAGGATGGGTCAGCTCAGGTTGGGAGTGTCAGATATTAATCTGTCGCTCCCGGAGAGCTCCACTTAAATGAGGTGAATCTTCTTCATGTAAACCTCAAAAACTGATACGTGATTTTGAATCCAGAAGCAACTGCTCCAAACTGCACCAGGCTTAGAAATCTGAATTTTTTTTTATTTTTTTTTTTTTACTGATTTTGAATTTAGATGTTGCAAATTAAAATAAAATCATTTTCCCTTCTACCCTGGGAGTATTGTTCCTCACTACAAAATTAGCAGCAGAGATCTTCCACCAGCACTGAGCACTTGTGGGAGGATTCACACCAAGAGCTGAACTGTGATGGCAGGAATGTGGATCAGAGATGTGTTTACATCCTCACTTCCTAATGCACAGCTCTCACTTCTGCTTTTGAGGATTTACACTTTGAAATATTATGTAAATAAAATACATAAATATTTAATATTTTGTAAGTTACTATCTGGCAATATTATCCCCTTCAAAATTGTGTAGTATCACTGGATTTGAGTATCACTGATTTTACTGCACTTGGTTAGACTGTAGATCCTTGAATTGCAGTCTGAACTCTGAATGTCTGATAATTCCTCTGCCTCTTTTTGACATAGTGACAAATTTTTCACACTGATATTTAATTTCTTTAAAACCCCAACATACCAAAACATTTCTGAATGCATTCAAACACAAGCACCACCGATTTAATAAAACTACACAATCCCAAGGTGCACATTATACTGTTTTTTACACGAAACAAATGGTTTCACGAACCAGGAGGATTTACAAGCCCTGAAGTTCCTGCTTTGTTTCTCCCAGCTGAGCTCCTGTGCTGCTGTAATGTCACTGGCTGCCAGGGAGCTGTGCTGAAGGACAAGCCTGGCTGGAAGCTGGAGTTATTAGCCTGGAACAAAGCTTCAGCTCATAACAATCCATAATTGCTGAGTAACACGGTGAGGTCACACAGTTTAACAGGAGTGCTGAGATGACGAGCTCAGAAAGGGAAAGGGACAGTGCAGGAGCTGGCACAGGTCCTATCTGATATCTCAGTGGAAGCTCATCTCCAGTAGCAGCAATAAAATTATATGAAACTCTTATACTTCACAGCTTTTCACTGAGATTAATGTTTCCTTGCATAGTTTGAAGCTTTTATCCCTTCAGTGCCTGAAGTTGGGGCTGTCCACCCTTATGTTTTCACTCGACAGAAATCATATTTTTCCAGGAAGAAAAATTGGCTCCAGCTGTCCTGATCCTGTACTGACCTAAAGGGCCTCTCCTGCACTGAAGAGCAGCAGCAACTCTGGGCACCACGGCAGCTGCAGGAATTCCCACCTGGAGTTCTCCCAGATGATGCCCTATGAAGATGAAGCACCAAAAAAAGTGCCCGAAGGGCCAGTCAGTCACATTTTCTTGGGAGCAAAGACAAGACCAAAGTAAATAAAAGAAAATTTAGGACCTTCCCCTCTGCTCAAAGCCACAAGGGTGGTGCAACAAAGGTTTGAACTCAGCACCAGCACAGAAAGGCAGGACTGTCAACACCACTGCACCTGTGTCCAGCTGGCACCAGGCACCTGCCAAGCCCAAAACTGGCTGTGGGGACTTTTCTCCTGAAAGTCAGGTTCTGTTTCCAGCTCAGCCCATCCCATTGTCTGCTGGAGAAGTCTTAGCTCCTCCTCCAAACAGAAGAACATCAGAGACACGATCCAGCACCCTCCTAAGGATAAATCCAGCAGGTGCTGCTGCAGGTGCTGATGGGTCCGAGCCAGTTTTTCACTAAAGTGAAGAATTAAATTCATGGTTTACAATAAGTGGCTTTTTCCCCTGCTTTTTCTTTTTTAGTGACCCAAGCTACTCAATTTTTTTCCATATTTCAGGCTTGGGAAGGGGAAGGATGATAGACTGACAGGGGGAAAGTACAGGCAGTGGGCATCAAAGCTGTGATGGCTGGTGAAAGTTGTAACCCAGCCTGTGCAGAAGCTGCATAAAGGAAGTGGAATATTTAACATAGTATTGTTATCATCACTGCATACTTGATAGAAACTTAAAATGCTCATACAGGAGAATAACTGTGGTTCAAATGCCTGTTCCACCCACTGAGGCACTTATGTCTACAATAACTCTCTGTTTCAATCCTGACACAGTAACCCTTTATCTGTTCTAGGAGCTCCCACGTGAAGAAATAGCTGGTATAGATTTTGTAATTCTCTCTCTCTAAAAACCAATAGTGAGAGCAGGAACCTGGGGTTTTTTTGGGGATGGGGGAAGGAGAGTCAATCCCAGATTACCAGCTCCTCTCCTACATCAGCACTGTGAGCCACAGCCAGTGTCTGCAGAAAACAGAGGTTGCAATATAGTTTGAAAAATGATGTTTGAGGCTCTCTCTGGTGAGCAACTGTTTCTCATTCAGCGTGGTGCTCCAGCTGCAGTGTGTGAGCCAAATTCTGCTCCCACATCAGAGTGGATCTGGAGGGATTCCACGGGGTTTGGAGACCACAGTAACCCAGGCTGCAGCCTCGCTCGTGGTCCCTGCTGAGAGGTATGGGAAGCATGGTAATAATTAGGGAGGATTCTGCTTCCCTGGAGCTCCCTGCACTGAAGCAATTATTCTCTCCTTTTCATTACCCATTCAAGACCACATTGGCTAAATATAAGACAGATTCAACAATTAATATGAGCTCCGTAAGAGACAGCGGGGAAAGCCTACTTGCTGAAAACATAATTCTTCAGTAATCACCAGGAATCACTAACTGTAAAGGAGCCAGATCCAATAAAGCTCCAAACTTAAGCAGAATTTAAGCAGAAACAGTTTTTCCTGTAACTCTGAGTCAGGCATTTCAGTTTTGGAGGAACACAGGTTCAGATGTGCCTTCCCTGGTCCCATTAAAAACAGCACCTGCTCCCTGAGAGCTTTAACAACAGCACTCACAGCACTGCCTCTGATTTTTTGGAAACCTACTCTAAGTAGGTAACTTATATTGAACTGGCAAATCTGAACCTCAGAGGTCTCACTCAGAGTTTTTTAGAAATGCAGGTTCCATCTGAAGACCAAACCCTGCTGTGTTGCTCCCTCTTCTCCCTTTCTTCTGCACTGACTGTGCCAGTGTGTCAAAGCTCCCACTGCCAGGACAGCCCTCCCTGAGACACGGTACTAAAGGATGCATTGGGCCAACATTTTCATTGGGGAAAACTCTCCCTGGGACATTTAGATCGTATTAAATGTGGTTTGGATCTTCAGGATAAGCTGAAAGCACAGGAAGGTGGAAAGAAAGATGATTATGTAGCTCCTGGTGGATTTATTGAGTTTTCATAAGAAACAACTCTACATCACTAACTCCACTCACTTTGGTGTCTCCTTCCTTTCAGTGCTGACTGGAACCAAATCACCTCCTTCAGCCCTGCAACCCTGCTGCAGTCTTGTACCTCAAATAAAGAAGGCAGAAAAGTACCAATTTACCCTTTCCACAGCCTTCTTAGACAGGACTCAATGAACTTGGAATTTTTCCCTGCAAACGAAGCATCTCTTATCTCCCAACTCATCCCTGCGTCCAGCTCTTTCCCAGCCATCAGTGCAGGGATCCCTGTGGATCTCAGGGGCCGTTGTGTCACCTCTTGGGCATCTGTCCAATCCTGCCCAGGTGCTGAGGGCAGGGGGGATTGGCCTGGCTCTGGGATTCAGGTGGCTCCAAGCTCTCCCTGCTTGGGATGTAGGGTAAATTAAGCAATGTAAGCATTGAGATGATCCTCTCACATCTGAAAGAAGTCCATGATTCACTTCATCCATCCTCTGGGGACTGAAGTGGGAAAGGCTGAGTCAAAGCTTCATTTGTATTTTGTCTGAAACTGTCAGAATTTGACTGGAGTTGTGCCTAATTTTTTTATTGCTCAGCTGTTCTCCTGCAGGTTCCTTCTCTCATCTCTCCCTCGTGTTGCCAAGGGTGTATTGCTGCTCATCCCTCCCGCTCTGCTAAATAAACCTTGACAGGAGCAGCCAGATGGAAGCTCTCACCTTAAATTAACACATCAGCCTCTTTCAAGACCACGTGTAGCAAAAGCAGATGCAAATACAGACCAAGAGTAATCTGCTCTTCCCTTGTCAATATTTGAATGGTCTTGGCTCTCATTCTGGGCAGTAATAAAAGAAGCTGGTTAATCATTTATAATTGTTGGGAGCTCTGTGCCATTAATGAACAGGAAGTTTTATGCAGCTGTCAGATGCACAAGCTGAGCACTTCCTGCAGAGGAGAAAGATTTATTTGGTGACAGTTTCATTATAGATTTTTAGAAAGAAAAAATAGCATTTTGATCACCAAAAAATCGAGCAGGAAGTACACAGTTTCCTGTGCTTTGGAGAGGATTCTCTGTGGCTGCCACCCAGCTAAATGATTCCCAAGCATGAGGCAAACCAAAACTCACCATGTGCCCCTCTGGCATGTCCTGGGTGGATACATGGGATGTCTTTGAAATGGTTGTAAAACAATAACAAAATCAGAGCTGAAATACACCTCAAAGAACGGATGGTTAATTGTCCATCAGGACCACATAACTGGGGAAAATTAATCAGCACAAAGTTCCCTGTGATGTCTCTAATTTAATAAGGTCACAGCAGTGCAATCAGGAGGAGCATCTCGGTGACTGCACAGCAAATTAGCTCTGGGTGTAATTGCACCGGTGCTGGAGGAGTCACAGAGACATTTCCTCTGGTATTTGCTGCAGTTATTTCTGCTCTTGGAAGTGCTGCCAAACCAGGTCAGAGAAGGATGAGCCATGAGGAGGAGGGAGAAGCTTTGATCTGCACACAAATAGCCCTGATACCATGGAAAAGCACCCTGGGACACCGTGGGCATTCCCACTGCCTGGCTGCAGGCTCAGGGGTTGGATCTGGGAGAGGACAACACCTGAGGCAGGTGTCACCACCACCCCCTGGCTCGCCCAGCACAGCCTGTGTAGGACCCAAAGGACATTTGTCCCCTCACTTCAGCACTTGGGTTAAACCCCCAAAGCAAGGCAGTGACCTTTGCTTTTAAAGTATCTAAATTATTCCTGCACAGTTCGAGTCATGAAGGGGGAAAATGCCTGGATGAATAATGGCAAACACAATTCCGTGGGAAATAAAGGCAAGAGTGCAAACATCCTGCAGCAACACTGCCATCTGTTTGGGCTCAATTCAAGGAATAGACCTTTTTGAGGAAAAGGAGTATTTTTATTCTTAAATTCACAGCACATGCCATAAGATGAAGTATATAATAATCCAAATAATTTTTTATAATGCACATTAAATTTTTAAGGCTGAATTTGAAGGTATTTTAGGAGCAAATACATCCACAGAAAGCAAAATATGGTGCAAACATATCCTGAAACTAATGACCTTTTCTTAAAGAAATGAAGACTTTCTGGAATTAAATGTTTCCTGGATGACAATATTTAAACTCAAGGAAAAATAAAAAGAAAAAAGGCAATGAAAACTAGTCCAGTGGCACTGCATGGGTGAGGTTGGTAATTTGTGTCTTAGCCCACAGGTAAGTTCTGTTGCCGCTGATCCAGAGACTGTTCCCAAACCAGATTCTTTCTCTGACAGGATTATGAGACTGAACTCATGGGGTATCATCAGAGCTCGTAGCAGGCAGGGATTTACACTATCTGAGGTGATAAAATAAGGGGAAAATAATCAAGATGCTTTACCCAATGCTTGAAGAGATGAGGGAATAGGAATATTCACTCCTCCTCCCATGCAGTGCTGAGGTATTGGATGCAATCAGATGCTGTTTCCACCCTTACAGTTTCTTCATCATCCCCTGAAGCATCTGACACCATTCACAGCCAGCACATCGCCCTTGTTAAAGATCTGTTTTCATTTCTTTATCACGGCTAATAACAGGATTATATTCAAAACCAAAAAGCAACACTGAAATAAAAATGCCATCCAGGTGATAGAAGCAAGCCAATAGGAAAAAAAGATCACTGGGATGGCAATGGTGTTCCTTTCAAACTGTAGAATAAGGATTTTTTTTTTTCTTGGTATTGCAACAGCTTGTGGGAAGCCCACTTTTCCAAACCAAGTTTTATTGACTGAGGTGGTGTGAAAACTCAGAACAAAAAGCCTTTCCCTGCTCCAGACACCCCCAGTCTGAGTGTGGGCTTAGTGACTCACCTGAGGGAGCAGCAAATCGTGACAATAGGTTTAAAATATCAACACTTAGTCAGTCTGCACACTATGGAGGGATATTAAGAACCACTTTGACTACAGCAAACAGTTATGTCATCAAAACTACTTGGTTTTGTCTGCCGTGGTGGGGAAAGTCCGTGTTTGGAAGGGGTTTGCAGGTGTTCACATGTCAGAATTCCCAAAACCAGAGTGTCCATGAGAGGCTGCCCCAGAGCCACGAATCCAGGTGTGCTTTGGAACAAGTTTGTGTGGCCAGAGTGTTAAGAACAGAAAATACTTGGGGAAGGCTGGGAAGGTGGACGGAGCTGCTCCACCCTCGGTGTGTTTGCACCCAGTGTTTGTGAGCACTCCCTGGGCTGATTGTGGAGGCAGAGCAGGGCAGGGGCAGAGCTGGGGGAGCAGCACCTCACCTGGACCAGCTCCAGCTCCCACAGGGTGTCCCAGCCACCCTTCCCCAGGTAACTCCTGCTGCTGCCGCAGCTGGCTTGGCTTTTCTTGGGTTTTGCTTTTGCTCTTCCTCCTCTGCTCGAGCAGCTCTGGCCGTGCTTTCCTGCTGAGTGATCCTGGGATTTCCTACTTGGCTTCTCTTCTTTGGGCTTTAAAGCACCTGCTGTAACTTTTCCCTTGCAACTGCACTGACTTTTTTCTGCAAAAGGACACAAGAATGCAAAGACCAGCTTTCTGACAGCACCTTTCTACCGGCCAGGCTGGGATTGTTCACCTCGTGGCATTGTTGAACTGTTCCCTCCCTGAAAGCCCAGGGTGTGAATGTTTGAACCATTTGGTTCCAGTGCAGAGTGGCTGAAAGAACTGTATTAAAACCTGCCCCTAGAGCCTTAAGGGCTGTGATTCTGCATGCCCTGGATGCACAGGCACCTGCCAGGCTGCTACTCGAGTTGTTCTTGGGTGTTTCTTGTTTGCTGTAGGTGAGTCAGCTCAACCCTTCCTTCTCCTTCCCTTCACCACTGTCTATTGTGTGTCCATTCCTCCTCCCCAGCCACTGGCAGGGCTCAGATGCACTTGGCCCCTGGTTTCATCACACCCAGCACGTGTCTGAGGTGTCAGTTCCTGCAGGACAGCAACTGAGAGCTGCACTGAGGGAAGGTAAGGAGACTCTCTAAAACTCTCTCCTATTATTAGTCCTTTCTGGGCTCCACTTGAATCGGGGCAGGAGCTTCTGCCTTCCTACCTGGACAGGAACCTGTGTCAGTGCTCACCTGGGTTCCAAGAGGCAGGAATGTTGATTATTCTTACTGACATTTAAGTGCAACATATGGCAAGTTCTATTGAGGAATTAATTGTGTAATTTTGACATTAATAGACACTGTGACACAGGTGATTGTGATATTGCAGCTTGGCCAATACATTAGAAAGGTCAGGCTCAGCTGGCTTTAGCCAGAATACACAGGAGATCACAGGTTTTGTCGTAGTTTTCTCTCACTGTTTTCAAACCTTTTACCTCTCTGCCAGCACGAAAACAACGATTTTTGAGAGAGAGAGAGAAAAAATTTTAATTTTCCCAAGCCTTGAACTTCTGCTCAGGCACACGATGCTTCATATAACACCAAAAAAATTTAAAATACTTTTTTTCTTTTGTATTATTTTCTGCATTACAATAGAAGCATTGAAGCATAGGTGGGGAAAGGAATTGTTTCAGAGCTGTGTCTGATGTAGAGGCTGGTAGTTCATGTTCCCTTTTAAACCAGTTGGGCTGCATTCCACCTGGCCTGAAGGAGCCCCCTACAAGGATAATATCCTTGAAACTCAGAGAAAAAATCTGTTTCTACAAAGGAAGCCTAAGGATGAGAATGAGCTTACTCCAGCTCCTCTTGACTTCTAAGGGCTTTCTTCTCATTTTGAAGAATGTTCTTGCATCAGTATCATCTCTTTTCCTTCTCAATCATCAAAAATCATCTGGTTCCTGCAAATGCTGTCAAATCTTCTCTCACAGACTCCCAGGTCTGGTGGAGGTTTGCTCTGTACTCACAGATTACTACATTTTTGTGCTTCTCAAATGTAGAACAAAGGGCACAAATAGGTCTCTCTTGGTGATTGTGCTGCTAAGAAATATGATTAATAACTGAGACACCTGAAGGAGAGGCCAAGTGAGCACCCTGTGGGTGGTGTTGGGCTCACAGCAGGACAGATGTGCTCAGTGGTTGACAAATGTTTGAGTCTGCTCACTGGAACAAGCTCATGGCCACATCCTGAGAGCTCCCAAAGGCTCCTGTCCTCAGGCAGGTTCCTGCACCCTGGGAGTCCTCAGCACCTTCTGGAATGGCCAGAAAATAAAACACAACAAGTTCCACCTCAGCATGAGAAAGAACTTCTTCCCATGGAGGTGGCAGAGGACTGCAGCAGCTGCCCAGGGAGGGTGTGGAGTCTCCCTCTCTGGAGACATTCCAAACCCACTTGGACTCATTCCTGTGTCACCTGCTCTGGGTGACCCTGCTGTGGCAGGGGGGTAGCAGTGGGTGATCTCCAGAGGTCCTTTCCAGCCCCAATATTCTGTGATTCTTTGGTTCATAAACACATTGTGAGTGCCCTTTATTTTTCAGAAAATCTCTTTGGTTTCACATTTAAGGATTTCATCCTATTTACTCAGCTCTAGAGCCCCACACAGGTACAATGAGCTGCAGTCTCTGCAGCAGCAGTTTTGAGATGTGGTGGCAGAAGGGAAGAGCTGTGACATTACTTGCTTGGCAACTTGAAACTCTGCCAGTTTGATACCATTTTGTGCATTATAATTTCTGCTGATGCTCAGATTTGTCTGTAGGTGGCAGTGACCTGTCATTTTCTCCTTAAAATTGGGCAGAAACATATGTACATATATATCACAGAATCACTGAATGGGTTGGGTTGGAAAGGACTTTAAAGATCATCTCATTCTACCCCCCTGCCATGGGCAGGGACACCTTCCACTTGACCAGGTTGCTTCAACTTGGCCTTTGACACCTCTAGGGATGGGACAGTCACAGCATCTCTATTCCATGATTCTGTATCTGCATGGAAAACTGTGTTTGGTGTTTTGGGATCATATTCTGAAAGGGTAATGCAGCAAGTTCTCCCATTTTTAGGAAAAATAAAGTCTCCAATACCCACCCAGCTTTCTATGAGAGAGAGTCCTGGTGAGAATATTTAAAATTCCACATGACCACTGTGTGTGTTTTATTTCAGTGAGAATTATAAACTTGACTTTAGAAAATGGGTAATTTCTCCTAGAGAAAAACCTGCCAGAGCTCAGGGCCTGTGATCTCTGCTCTGTATCACTTAAAGATGATGTGAGTAGACCTGCAACAACAGGAAACTGGAGTGGCTGAGAATCAAGATACAAATCATTATTGAAATAAAAAAGAAAGAGAGGAATTTGCTTCTCTCTCTCCCCACAGATTCAAACTGATTTTACAGTTCATGTTAAAAAGGAAGCAAACTTGCAAATATTCCTTCTTTTGCTTGTCTCCTGGCATAAAGCAGACCTTGTGAGTGGAAAACAACAGTAAATCCTCCAGATTCAACCAGACACTAAATTTACCATCAAGACTAAGCAGTAGGATTTGAATCTTGTTTTCTTCTCTTCCAATGGAATAATGTTTAAAGTTGCTAGGAAACAGAATTACAGAACAAGGACAAGAGGCCATTGTATATCCACAGGGAAGCTCTGGCTGTTTTCCACCACAAATCAGAACTTCTGATTTATACTGGAAATATCAGCTGAGGAGATAAAACCCCTGTAAAATAACTCTGCACCCTGAGCTTGAGCTCAACAAACAGTAATTGGAAGTAGCACATTCCAATTCTGGTGAACATGATTTAGCTAAGCTACTGTTTTCCTTCTTTTATCCAATGGCTACAGGTTGTTTAATTAAAATGTAATCTAATTAAAGGAGTTGTTCTCATCCATGCCTCTGCAGCTTCACTGACTCGTGCAAGCAGAAACCAGAGTAGTAATAAAGCAGAAGGCACTTGGTACCCATGGGGGCTATGCAGGACATCCAAAAGGATGAGCACAGCTCCAGCCCTCTGCCTTCCTCTCTCTGGACACCTTCCTGTCTCAAGGTGTGGCTCAGAATACTTTCTCTTAATTGTTTATTTATTTATCAGTATATACACATCCATATCCTGAGCCAAAGTCTAATAGGAACTTCCCTCTTGATTTCAGATTTGTTTGCCCCTCCACCACATTATGGGGAAAGGAAAATAAAAACAAAACAAAAACTCCAGAAGGTTTATGTGCACTTGTACACAGGAAAGAGGCTGCAATTCAGAGTTTACATGGGTGATGCCTTTACACGCTGTCTCTTTTCTTTTTGCTTTTTCAAAAGTGAAAACCAAACAAAAATATATGAGCTGTTGTAATTTATTCACCGATTTAAGTGTTTTTCTGCTGCTTACTCCACGTTTCTCTCTCCTGAGCCCTAATGAATGGTGCAGGTGTGATTGCAGCCAGTTTTCCTCAACAAACAAGTAAAGTTTGTTGGTTTGTACCATTCTCCGTGAGCACCTGTGAGCCCTGAGCATAATGGGCTTGGGGTAAAGACTGGTTGGTGCAGCCTGATGATGGGGCAGGTGGGGCTTTTCAGGGACCTTAACAGCCTGTCTGTCCCCATTGGCTGTCCCTTAATTGGAACTAGGCAGCAAATTCATATTAATGAGGAAGAAAAGGTTATTTGGGTTTTTCCCTCCACCTGACAGGAGCTATGGGGAATACAGTGAGTGTCCCAGAGGAAGCTGAGGAGGACAGTACCTGCACAATCAAGAGCTACCAGGTAAGGGAGAGCTGCCCACTCTCATCTTCCCTCCCTGCTTCCCATCGCAATTTTTAAACCCTGTAAAGTACAAGTCCTTAAAAACTGTATTATTTGCTATTTAGGCTCTCTCTGAATCTCCTGACACTGTTAAAAATGGATCTGCTGTATTTGCTCAGAATCATTCTCCAGCAATGAATGGTGAAGGTATGTACAGGGAAAGGTGCATTTGCCCTTCTTTTCCCACGGGACAGAGGTTTATCCCTGGGCAACAATAAATACTGGGGCATAGTTTCAAAGAAGAAGATGAGCTCTTGTGAATTAGTATGTGTGGCTTAACAGAAGCTTGAAAGTTTCAAGATAACAGAGAGTAAAATAAGAAAACACTTCTGAAGTCCTCTGGAAGCTGTTTAATAATTCTAGAATTTGCTGGCCCACATAAAGTAAGTTTACAGAGTGAAGAGTTTGGTTAATGTCAAGTATCATAATGCAGGAGTGGTTTGGTGCTGGACCTTTCCATGCTGCTGCACAAACCTCTGGGTTTGTGCTTGGGCTCTGGTGGAACCTGTGTCTCCAAGGAACCCAGATCTGGGCTCTTGAGAGGGTGTAATGCAGCAGTGGCACCAGTACAAGGGGACCAGTGGGCTGTTAGTGAGGATCTGTGTTTGTGGGGCACACAAGGAAATGTCTTGCAGGCTGCAAAGAGAGCACTTCGTGTGTTGGAAGGGAAAGCAGGAAAGTCCATGTCCTGGCTGAACATGATAAATCCTGACAATTCTCTTAAATCTCTCTAAGAAAATAAAATACTTTCTTATTCATTATTAAGAGAACCCTCTCAGCCTGTTACATGAACTTGAAAAATCTGATTTTAGACAAAATAATCAGCCTGTTCTGGTGATATGCAGATGGCTCAGAATCTCTGTTCCATGGCTAATTTCCTAATCCCATCTCACTTTAAGGCAGTTTAAAGAGTTTTCTACTAGAAAAGCAAAGCTTTTATCTGTGTGTTTCTGGTGGTGTAAGCCAGTAAAGTTCTGGGGAGTAAATAAAAGCCAGATCATTTACACTGTCTGAGGATCTAAAAAATGCATGTACATTTTACCCTTAATACATAAAATGAAGCATATGGGATTGTTTTACTTAAATGGATTACCTAATTAATGTAATTACTAAATCAGTTTAAGTAGCAAGTTGAAAAATTAGACTGTCCTTTGTTGATACTACTTGTATTTTAACTTTATTCATATTTTAAAAGCAGGTAAATTCATTAGCTGTTTAAATACCACTGAAATCTGACTGGTTTGTGCAATATAATCAAGGTCTTGGTGGAATAAAAGTGCAAGTGCTGTTTGGAGATAGACGTTATTACTATGGAAAGCATAATTGATAGCATTTCTAAAATGAAAGGATACAGTAAATAGTAGTGTGGTGTATGTTATGGTCATAAAGTGAGCAGTTTTGGGGAAGACAAAGGCTTAAAAAAAGCAATTGAAGCAAGAGGGTTTAACGAGAAGTGTTAGTTAGGGGCTTGTGGTCTTTGTCCTGTTAGTTTGCATTTCTGTGATGGCCAAAGATCTGCCCATGTGCTGTGCGTTAGGGGGTACAGTGATAAATGAGTGTATGAAATCTGTATCTGCTAATATAACAGAAAAGGAATCCAGGGAGTTAACTCCATATGACCAGAGGAAGGAACGTTACTTGGAAGAGCCCCGTCAGCATCTGCTTCACATCTGGGGCAGCAGATTGGGGCCGGGTCCCTGCATTTGCTGCTTCTGCTCAAACAGGCTGACAGCTGTGTGGGCTCAGGGATTCTTTCCATGACTTGCCTTTCCTGCTCCTACTGACTGTCAGGGCTGCAGACACTGCCCAGAGGATGAACATCCACCTTCTCCCCCTGCAGTGCCCTCACTGCTGCTTCAGGACTCGTTGCTCTGCAAGCTCAAGGAGAGCAGAGTTAATCCTGACTTTTCCTAATGTTCTGTGCTGACCTGTTAGTACTTTAAGTACTTGGTGGACAACAGGTAAAGGGAAGAAGGCCAGAACTAGAAGCTGTATCTCTGATTTCTCCAACACGGAGCAGAAATGGAGCAGGAGAACACAATGGGAACAACTTCACCTGTGTTTGGCTGGTAATTTCATGCAGATCAAAACAAGGACCTGCCTCATAGAAAGCACAAAGGAATTACAAACATTACAAGGGAAGAAAGGTTTAATGAAGATGCAACTCCGTTGTCCCAGAGGATAAATCGCATTCAACAAATTCTGCTCCTACCCAGCACCTAACAGAAATTATGTATTGCAACAGCTCTGAGTGCCTGTAAGGCCTGAAACATGTTGCCTTTTAGGTATTTTTTCAAAGAATGGTCATTATTACTCTTGCTTCTGGCTTCTCTGCCTCCATTTCCATTAATTTCAGTAAATCTGTTAGGTAAATAACAATGGCAGTGAACTTAGTTAAACAAAATTATTTTTGGAGAACAAATCAGCTGTCATCTCTTTTGCATTGAATAGTGGAGCAAGATGCAAAAGAATATTAGTATGTTCTTTCTTTCTTTAAGAAAGGGGGAAAATGTCTCATTTTGTACTTCTATAATGCACCTGAAAAATCAGTCATTTTAGCCTTGTCACAACAGCTTTTGAGGTCTTTTATGTCACCACAAGGTATACTTGGAGATATGAAAATTCTACATCTATTGTAGCATTATGATGCTATTCAATCCTAAATAACCGAAGGAAAAATGAACCTACCAAATATCTATAAAAATCTATGAGAAATATAAATGTAAAAATTCAGTCATTGCTGCTTTAGGTTTGTCTTTAGGTTTTTAAGCCTAGTATTTGTGCAGTAATTCATTCAGGGCTATTATAGCCCACTGTGCTGGCCTACACTGATGGAATTGTTGGTGCCAAATGTTGCCTTGTAGCCCTTACAGGTTCCTTCAGGGCCATTAAAATCTATCTTCCCCATGATTAGCTGAATCAAAAGCAACAGCATTAGCAAGTGTTTTCTCCTAGGACTGATTTTATGGCATGTTCATGTGCTGGTGGCTGGAAAGAGACTATTTACAGGGGCCTGGAGTGACAGGACAAGGGGGAATGACTTCAGACTGACAGAGAAAAGGGTTAGATGGGATATTGGGAAGAAATTCTTGCCTATGAGGGTGGGGAATCCCTGGCATGGGTTGCCCAGAAAATCTGTGGCTGCCCCATCTCTGGAAGTGTCCAAGGTTGTCCAGGTTGGACGTGGCTTGGAGCAACCTGGGCTAGTGGAAGGTGTCCCTGGAATGAAATGAGCTCTAAGATCCCTTCCAAACCATTCTGTGATTCTATAACATTGCACAAACTATTACTCTGTGCAGTTTTTCTAAAGCCAAGGGGAAAACGATGGTCTAATATACCAAATTTCAGAAAAAAATATCCTTGTGATCTTCCAGAAGAGGGAGTTTGTGCAGTTGTGGTGTTTCCTTTTTAGCACATCCTGATGAAGTGAAGGGAAAAGCAAGACAAATCTTCTGCACTGTGACTGTCTTTTGTTAAATACTTGAAAGGAAAGTGCCTGTGCAGTAGTAGCAGGAAATGCAGACTCACAGCAGTGCTTTAAATTGTGTATTGATTTTCATTTCAGAGCAGCTTTTAATCTCATTCAGAAAGAGCAGCTTTGATCTACTTCCAGACCTGGCCTAGAATTTGGGAGGTTTTTCTTCGCTTCCTAATTCTGCCTCTGGACTGGGAAATAATTTTTTGAAAGAATGGCACTTCTGTCTCTTTAGAAACAAGAATATCGTGCACTTTTCATCCGAACACTGGTGTTTCAAAGCTTTTCTCTTTCAGTTTGCTGTGTCTGGGCCATGAGTCAGACTCCTCAGTGCAGCCCAGCACAGCAGTGTCTCCTCACTGGTGGTGGGATGTGCTTTGCCTGTGTCTGAGCAGACCTGCCCTGGAACAGTTGGAACTGTCCTGGCACAAGAGACACAGCAGAGCTCAAGCCAGTGATACTTTCCAGGTCTTTCATTCCTTCCATGATAATTAGAGATAAAAGGAGCTTGATGGGTTCATGAGCTATTCCTTGTTTAGTTGGTTTGTTTACTGATGAGCTTATACTCCTATTTTTATACTGAAACCCATTTTCCTGTGTTTCATTTGTTATCTGTTACATAAAGCAGAAGTTCAGGATCTATTACAATTATTTTCCAATGGATATTGTTTCTCCTTTCTTTAGCTGGGAAAAGGGTTTGCTTTTTACTTCCTTCCCAAGTTTCCAACTATAATTAGAAGTTAGTGCTTCAGTTCTTTTTCATACATTACTACAGAAGGCTTAGGAAAATAGAACTGATCCTTAGTGGCCCCAGCTGAGCAGCTGAATAGGTGGTTGAGTAGCTGCTAATTTGTGCCTTTGCTTTGCGTGTCAGTACATTGAAATAGGTGTTCATGAAATATTGCAGAAGAATATTGCTGGCCAAGGATTCTTGCCAATGGAAGTTATTTTCTCACATGAATAATAGCAGAGAGAATTCAGGGAAAGAAAACTTTCTCAGTATGCACAGAAAGTGAAAATCTCTCTCCCTGGCCAGAACACGTTGTGCCGAGGCACTGTGGCCACTCTGCCTTGGCCTCAAACACAATGAGAAAGCAAATGGCACAGTAAAAAATGTTGGAAGTAGAGGAGTCAGGAGCCGGGTCCCAGCAGCTGTCAGGTGCTGGTGGTAGCTGTG
The DNA here is from genome assembly GCF_003031625.1 of Empidonax traillii. Lineage (NCBI taxonomy): Eukaryota > Metazoa > Chordata > Aves > Passeriformes > Tyrannidae > Empidonax > Empidonax traillii. Next base: position 1,790,302 of record NW_020955279.1, read on the forward strand.
ACTCCTGACCCCACAGCCCTCACTCTGTCAGCTGTTGCCTCCACTGCTGGAAAGTATTTTGGTGAAGTTCCTTGAGGTTTATGCTGTCACACTCTGGGACTGCCCCTCCTGCAGAGCTGCCTCCAGCTCTGGGGTCCCAGCACAGGAAGGACATGGAGCTGTTGCAGTGAGTCCAGAGGAGGCACCAGGATGACCAGGGGGATGGAGCAGCTCTGCTGGGAGGAAAGGATGGGACAGTTGGGATTGTTCAACCTGGAGAAGAGAAGCTTTGGAGTGACCTAACTGTGGCCTTCCAGTGCCTGAGGGAGCTACAGTGAAGATGGAAAGAGACTATTTCCAAGGGTCTGACAGAACAAGGGGAAATGGCTTCAAACTGACAGAGAGCAGGGTTAGATGGGATACTGGGAAGAAATTCTTGGCTGTGAGGATGGTGAGGTCCTGGCACAGGTTGCCCAGAGAAGCTGTGGCTGCCCCATCCCTGGAAGTGTCCAAGGTCAGCTAGTATGGGGCTTGGGGCACTCTGGGATGGTGGAAGGTGTCCCTGCCCATGACACAGAGTGGAACTGGATGGTCTTCAAGGTCCTTTCCAAACCATTCCGTGATTCTTGGGTTTATTGAAGTTCTTACCCTCTGCTACTCAGGATCAACCTGAAGTGTTAAGCAGATCACCAAGTTAAGGCCATGGGGAAGGGCTGGGTGTTGGAGCTTTGTTCTTCTCCTGGATTTGCCCAGGGATGTGACCAGGAGTCTATCCAGGGTCTCTGTCCCTGCCACAGGAGGACAGTGCCACATACAGACACATTGTACAGTACCTACTGATGCTTGGGTGGTGTTATGCAAAATCCTTGGAGGAGGTGGGAAGTTGGGGTACTTTTGGTGTGAAAAGCTAAAAGGTGGCTTTGAAAGCTGTGATCTAAAAACATTCTGCTTGCCTAATCTTAAAAAAGGCTTTAACAAATGCAGCTGAACACCAAAGGTCTGTGCTGTGTGTGGAAGACAGGTGTTTCAGTCAGGTTTTGTTGGTATCTGGGGTTTTATTCTTCTTAAAGTAAAATGTGAAAGGCATAATATTGACTAGACTATTACAGTTATAATTTGAAATAATTTCAATTTTTCATTGAAACTGTCAATTTTCACATTCTAATTGACTGAGTCAGTTTGAGACTGTCAGTTTTTCACAGTTATAATTAAGTAGATCTAAATTCATCCCTGAAATCTGTGCTGATGATTGACAGGGAAGTCAGATCTATATTCTAGGCAAAGGAGGGAAGAGAAGCTGGAACTGAGGGGGAGCTGTGCAAGGTTTACCTCTTGACAAGCCTCCTCTCATTTACTGGGGTTTCACACCACATCATCTGTGATTCAGTCTCCCAGCCACAAAACAGATACAAGAAAGATTATTTTTCTTTTTTTTTTCTCTTGCTTCTTTTGTCTTCTATAAAGCAGGAGCCACCTCCTCCTGTCTGCAAATCTGATCCCCAGGGATTTTCACCTCGCCTGTACTATGAAAGTGCAATTGTATTACAAAATATACTTTTAAGGTGAAAGATACTTCACATCTAAAGTGTGATGTCCCTGTGTGTGCACAAGGGGGAATGATTTGTGAGAATTTTGGTGAGGGAAATGTGATTCATCCATACTGTTGGTGGGTAAAAAGAGTCAAACGTAAGGACAAGAAGTGTGGCTCGAATGTGATTTATAAGTATTTAAATCAGGCTTAAAATAACCTACAGGCTATAGAAAAGTGCAAGTAGAAACTGCACTGTGAAGAGTAGGCAGCAAGGCAAGGAACAGTGCTGGAAAAATGAATGAAATAAGTCATGACTGCAAAGCCCATGAGGGAGTTTGGTCAGCCAGGAGACAGAATCAGTCCTTGTGCTTTACTTTCTTTTTTCCTCTTTAGCTTTGACAGAGAAAAGTGTAATATGTTAATATATAACCATCTCAAGTTTTACTAAGTATTTTTTTTTGCATATGGCTAATTTTAATGTAATTTTACTGTGGTGTCCACTGGGCTAAGTAGTAAAAATGTGGGTTGTTATCTGACATTTGCAGCTGAAGGGGAGGTGTGGAGAAGGTATAATTTGCACTGACTTGGTCAAGTTCAAGTTGAATGAGAAGTGGCAGGAAAGAAAATCAGCCAGGCAGGTGTGATGGATGAGCAGAAGCTCATATGTAGCACAGGAAGGCACAGGGTCCCAGGTGAGCTGCCCCTTGTGTGGCCCTCCCCGAGACCCCACATTTGGGACCCAGTTTATCGGTCTTCCCCAAGGCCTCACGTTTCAGACTCGATTTATCAAAGCCCCGTGATTAATCGTACACCCAGCACAACTCCTTGGCTGCGCCGGATAATTCCTGTTCTATCCTTCTGTTTGTAGTGGATGCAAAGGCGAGTGTTGCCCGGGATAATGTGGCCGTTTCTTCCCCGAAGACAATGGAGCAGGGCCCCGCTGCCGAGGCGGGCGGGCAGAGCCTCGGGAGCGCTGCCAGGAGAGCTGGGCCAGCTGCGAAACCCCGCTCTGTGCTCGCCTTCTCGTGGGCTGTACCAGGGCGTACTGAAGATCCAGCGACGGATTCATCACTTGGATCGGCGAAACTTGATGTCAGCCCTGTGTCTCCCGGCGGGAACAAAGCCCTGAGTGAGGGAGCAGAGGTTCCTGGGGCAGCTGCGCCGGAGGAAGGCTCTGATAAAAACCTGAGCCGGGCACCACTGCAGGACATCGAGCTCACGGTGTCACCTGAGGGAGAGGATGTAGCCACCTCAAAGCCAAAGCCAGTGACCTTCTTTGACAGGATCTTCAAACTGGAGAAGGGAAAGGAAAGGAACAGAGCACGAGGTGATCCGCAGGAGGAGCAGCAGGTGTTGGACGTTCCCGACGGGAGCATCGCGGCTGCGGGATTACAGAGCACGTCCAGTGGTGTCCCACGGGAGAAGGCAAGTGCTGCTGTAGAATATCCATTCACTAATGAATATTGGGAAGATTAACGGAGTAGGACAGCTCCATGTTGGGATGGCTGTGAGTGAATGTGTTACCACAGGTAATGCCCCGCAGGGGTGTCTGGAGAGAGGTGTGGAAGAGGAAGCTGTGGTGAAGTCCTGGTATCTGTCTCATGGCTAAATGCTGGCAATGACCTTGAATTCAAATTAATTTTTAGCTCTCTGAAAGGTTCAGCCAAGACTGTTGTTTCCTTAAGAGTTGGACTCAATGATCCTTGTGGGTCCCTTCCAACTCCAGGTGCTCTGTGAAATATCTGTGTCTCTGCTCCAATGCCAGGATGAACAGCAACCAGCTACCAGTGACAGCAAGAGTGCCTGAAACTAAAAAACTAAATGCTTTAGGAGCATGGAGTTTGGCCCTGGACGGTTTTAAAGTAGTTCTTTGGTGTGTTTTGTGCCATTCTTAAAATAGTCCCACTTCTTGAGCAATAGCTGCTTGTTGCATATCCTATATATTAAAATAAGGAATATGATACAGCAGCATTTTTTTTTACTCCTACCTATTGTGATTTTTTTTTTTTTTTTTTTAGTCAAGGAAATCTGGTCCATTAGAATTGATCTTACAGGATGAGAATGTGATATAAGAAACTAAGTATTATAACTGTGAGAGCACATTAGTCAAAGGAGTTGAAAACAGGTATGAGTTGAGATTTTACACTTCCTGCAATGATATGTAGAATTAATTTTTGGGTAATTAACTTCTCAATAAGTCCATCCCCTGGATGAGGATAAATGGCATTACTCTTACTAGCTCTGCTGGAGAGGTGGAATAAAACTAATTGGTGATCTAATTCAAATCCTCTCCAATGTGAGGGACTGGAGGAACTGCTCCACTCATCAGAACCTATATATAGATGTTATTTTTATAAAAACCGTTTTTAATGGCCTAGTTCAGGCTCACAAACAAGACTGCTGTGTGATCACTAATGCTCTGATTAGTGCTGAACATAGTTCACCAGATACTCACTGCTTGCACTGACAACATCGCAGGTTGTCCCCAAAAGTCTCTTTGATCTTCTACCTTGTCTTCTCTATCCTAGACCTTCTCAAATCTGAAGATCACATTTCTTGTATAAACTTACAATTTTTGATATTTTTCTGAAGCTTCACTTGTAAGAAAAACATTTGCATTTATGACCACTAACCTTCCAAACTGGCCCCATCAGTAGTGTTTCAGACAACTACAGATGCATGTCTAAACAATCCATACTCTCCACCAAGCAGAATATCAAGTCATTCACTACGTAAACAGAACAGGGGAGATAACTGAGAATGAATAATCTGTTCAGAGCACACTGGCACTTCTGTGTGTAGCCTGTGAGAAGGAAACCTTTCAACACTGCAAACTTCTGAAGATTTTTTTGACTAACATACACAATAAGTTTGCCTTGTGGCTTGCAGGAATTGTTACTTTTACAACCAAAATTCCTATTTCCTATTTTGCTGTTGTTGCAGTGACACTACTTTCACACTGTCGAGTGTGGAAGGTCACTGTTGGTGCTGCTGAAGTAACACAGTGTGAAACTCTGATGGAATAACAGTCTGGAGGAGTTGTAACCAGAAGTCAGAGTTAAACACTTGGTGGGAGCAAATAGTCATGTTGAAAGCCCAAGTAAGCCAGAGATGGCTGTATGAACAGCAACCAGGGCACAGGACAAGATAACGTAAATCTTATTCTGCCATTTCTAACAGCTCCTGGAAGCACTGCCCATTCAGATCAAGCTTTTTTTGTATCAGTACTGCCCATATTTCTTGCTAATTCTTAGTGATTTGGAGTTGACTTCAAGTTGTCCTGTACTTACCCACATCCTGGATCTCACTAATGGGAATAATCCAGACATCCAGATTATTAGACACTGCTCAGCTGTAGGTGATGTTTGGTGTCTGAGTGTTTCAGGATTCCAGCCCACACAGCAGCTTTTTGGTGCTGCATTTTGGGGACTTGCTGCTTTTTGGGGACCTGCTTGAGGTCAGATCTGCTGGGTATCAGAAGTGCCTGGACATCTTATATGTGTGCTTAAAGGTGAACCATGGACATGCTTGAGCACTCACAAAACCAGGGCTCGAGTCACTCAGTGTAAGTGGCAGAACTGTATCACAGGGGAGTGCGGTTTTAGCCTTATCCTTGAATTTCTGAACTATAATTTTGTATTTAATTCTTCCAACATGAAAGGGAAAGTATGTTGGGGGCAGAGAGGAGTTAAGGACCTTTTCTGGGAAAAAATATATTAACTAAACACTCCAATATGTTGTCAAATTTAAGTCCATTTCTAAAACAAAAGCTGTGGCCCTGTCTTGCAGCACAGTTGCCTTCTGTTCCCCCAAAAGTTTCTAGTTCTCATGTAGGATGAGAGAATGACCAAGTCTAATTTAATTACTGTTACTGTAGTAACTACAAACTGTTACCAAATAATCATATTAAAAATCCAGATATTGCTGCCAACAGTTCCTTTTTTCATCTTTTTTTTTTTTTTTTTTGTGAATTATAACTCGTGGTATCTGTAAAAGCTAAAAGCAAAGCAAAGCTTCCCCGAATTGAGTGCCAACACAAAACAAACAGCATTGCTGGTAAGTAAGAGAGAGGCTCCACAGTTGTAGCTTAAGAGCTGCACAAACATTCTGTGTTTGGTGAACCACTCTTTATTTTTGTGGTCTACAAAACTACATTCAGAACACAGCATAATTAAAACAAGGACAGAATTCATGAATTCATGAAGCATTTACTATGTAAGCCAAAGAAAAGATAAATTATATGCCTGAAATGTTTCACTGAGCCATGATTCATGCAAACAAAAGTGCTGGCAGGAATACATTCTTTTGATATGTTTGGGTTTTTTTCTGATGACTGAACTGAAACTACAGTATAAGTATTTAAGGTGTTTATTACCCCTAAATTTGGCTCCTCAGAGAAATGAATTGAACATTTACATGGGATCTGTTAACTCCTAATACTGACCTTCTGTTATTTCTAGACTTCCTTTCATTATTTGCCCCCAGGGCTTTGCACAGGGAGCCGCTGCAGAGGCTTTTGTGGTGATTTTGTGGCTCTGAAAACGTGATAATGTAGGACTGTGCATTATCTCTCCCTGATTTATATGCTGATGGCCCGAGACTGTGCTCCTTCCTGCAGCAGTATTCCCATGGGAGCACAAGATGGATCACAGCATCTGTCAAAGCCTGTATTTCAGTTGTATCTTGGTAATTAAGGGCAGCCTTGGACTGGGAATCCTGGAGTGAGGATACTCCTGCAGCGGTGGGTTATGGGGGGCACATCTGTGCTCTGAAGTTGGAGCTGAGTGATTTTTGGATAGTGCTGTGCCTCAAGCCCTGCAGCGTCTGCAGTGGCTTCCCAGGGAGGTGTCCTGGGACAGCCAGTGCTGCCAGAGGTGGTGTGTGCAGCAAAGATCACTTCCTCCTAAAGTGCAGCCCAACATCAGGGCTTGGGCTTGTGTTGCAATAAAAAAAAAAAATCTCTAATTTGTTTATTATTCTTGATAGCATCAAGTAGTAGAGCTTGATGGCATCAAGTATTCAGTTGTGAAGCTGGTTTTGTTTAGCAACATATCTTGTGCCTCCTGCTCCTCTGATCTCTTGCCTCATGGCTCTATTGGCCCTTTAACATCTGAAAGGGAGCCAGCTTTTGTCATAGGAGCTCTTTAGATGCCATCCCTGGCTGTGGGGCTGCCCTGGCCACGCATGTTCTGCATGGGACAGATTGTTCCTGGAGCCACTCCGGCCTGGAACTGGCAGCTGGACAAAGTGGTGTGTTAGACCCTTGTCAGAAAGTTCTGAATATTTGAGGCACTCAACCACTGTGCTGTGATTCTTCCTGGGTAAACTTGGAAAATGGTGGGTGGAGGATTCAGTAGAAATCTGTTGTTGCATTTAAAGCCTTGTGTATTTAACTCCCTCAATGCTGGGTGGAGATTGACCACTCCATGCTCAGCTTTCCTGATGTCAGTTTTAAATCATTTATGCATCTTTAGTCAACTCCTTCCACTAGTCACCTAGAGAAAACTCTGTCCTCTGCAAACGTCATGAAAATACTGTATGACTTTTAATTGCCTAGCAGAGGGAAAGGTTCCAGAGAACAATTTATTTTTTTTTAACTTTTCACACCGAAAAAAGCACTGAACTGTAATGGGTAGGTTATGGGGGAAAAAAAAACCTTGATGTCATTTAAGCCCTCAGGAAGATGCTGTTTACTGCAGATACCTAGACAGGCACATCAGTATTTCTTGTTCTGATTTTTCCTGTGGAGTAATCTGGCCATCTGGTTTGTTCCAACTGCTCTAGTTGTTCTTTCCTAGTTACCCGATGGGTACTTGGGAACTGCTGGCTAAATAACTGGGGATGTTAACTTCTGCTGAACAGTTATGGAACTGCCAGGATGGTCTGCTCAGTTTTAAATCCTCACCAAAGTCAAGGCCACCATTGCGCCAGGCACAATTTACTCTAAAAATTATCAACCCTGCATTTACAGTGTAGATAGATTGATGAAAGGAAGGAAGATTACTGGTAACACTCAGACATCACTAACCAGGTGTAGTAAATACTTGAAAAATGAGAAGCTGAATGGAACATGAGGACTTGTCTAAAGCTGTTGTCTCGTAACAGCACTTGAATTTACCTGTGCAGGCTCAAGGCGAAGGTGGCCAGAATAGCAGGCAAATTCAAAGTGAAAGGATGACAAAACTAGTCATAACCCTTGTTTAGGTGTCTAAACAGAAACTGAGTAACTTAATATTGCATACTTGAGTGATTGAGCACTGGAAAACTCTTTCTGGCCTCTGGGAACTGTAATTCCATGAAGAGAGGAGGCAGCTCCATCTGGGTCAGTAGAATCGCTTTGGGTCGTTGCCTTTTTCCTTCTTTTAATCTGTGTCATGTTTGTGTTTGCTAGATAAAAATTATCCCTGGAATGGCAGAATAGAGTATCAGAAGCAATCTTTGTATGGTACAATCAGACACTGGGTTGTCAAGGGCCAAAATCTCAGCCTTTATTCCCATTCTTCACAAGTTCAGCCTTGAAAAGAGAAGAGTGGTGTTTAGGATGCTGTGTGTGACTTGATTTGTGTTTGTTGCACTTGGTAGCTGAGAACAATGTTCCCCCAACCAAGAGCCAGTGCTGAATATGTTAGAAAAGAGGGGAAAGGGATGTATAAATGCTTGATTGTTCTGAACATGTAGGCTGGGGAAGTATGGTTGGAATTAGGGTTGTGACTCTGAGCAACAGAATGCAAGTCACAAAAGTTACTTTTGCATTCCACTGGAAATCAGGCAAGCCAGGACTGAAGAATCTCTGACACACACACCCCCCTTCTTTTTTTAGGAGATAGATGAGTGCAACCAAAAGGACCTACGGGAGGACTCTGCAGGTGTCCCCAGTCCCAGCTCTGCTCAAGCTGAGAAGGCAGAGGTAAAGCAGGACAACCCCCAGGCAGCTGCTGCAGGAGACAACTCCGTCATGAGCTTCCTCAAAACACTGGTGAGACTTTACCTTTCCATCTCTTTAAGCTTTAAGCTGCTCCCAAAAGATCCCATGTGAACATGAGCTGAGTGTGTGTGTTTGCTGTCAGGGGCAGTGGGGAGGGATGAAGTGAGAGGTGTGTGGGTACAGTGCAGTTGTGATCAAATGATGGACACCTGCTCTGGAAACCTTTACTTCTGCATAGATGCTTGTAGACCTGGAAGTATTTACCTGTCTTAAACATCTTCTGCGTGAAGAAATTTATTTTGTTAACATCTCTAAGTTCATTTTTATGAATTGATGCGTAAACTTGAATAGTAAATATTTGGTTCAGGCATTTTTCATTTTAGCCATAGACTTCAAGTTGTTCACAAGAAATGCCTACAAGTATTGCTTCCCCCTCATGTGGGAAAATTTATACTTTCACCTTTGTGCTAGAAATTTCAAACATATGATCTTTTAGATCTTTCGAAAGACTGAGTGGAGTGACTGTTTTTTCTCAAATACTTTTAAGGTCTCCCCAAGCAAAGCTGAAGCCAAAAGTGATTCTGAAGACAAGGTAGGCAGATTCCTTGCTCTGTCACTGGCCAGTAGATGTTTTTGAGACAGGTATTTCCTCTTCATTGTATTGCTTTTTCAGCAATTCATGTCACTTGAAGTAATTAAAAATATTTTTCCCCTGAATAAATTTAAAAGGAAGATGAGAATAAACAGTGCAGTTATTCATAACTGTTAGAATCAAAATCTGAACTGTTGCATTTTCTGCAAGCTTGATGATGACTTGAGAATGCTCTTATTGCTGCTCTGACTTGTCCTTGATCTAAAACTTCAGATCCCTGCAGTGAAATCCTCTGGACTGCACAGAAAAACTCCATTTGCCCATAGAGCAGAAGTTTTTCTTGCACTGTGATAAGACACAAAGAAGAGAACCCCAAAAAGAGCAGTGTTTGACATATAGATATTAAGTAGCCAAAATCACTGAGCACCATCATTTTTTTCTCTCCTATTTTTCTATCTTTTTGTCCCATTCAATTCAATGCCTGGTACTGAAATGATCAGTTTCTGCAAAAAGCTTTGTGAGGACGTGGTGGGGGGGATACATCACTCCCCAGCTGTAGCTCAGTAACTCTGAAATAACTCCAAAAATCATCAGTAAGGGCTAAGTTCTTCCAAGACTCCAGAAAATGCAGTTCTCACACTGCCCTGGCTCAGTGGGACCTGCAGCTCTTTCAACAACTGTGAAAAATCCGGTTGCTCAGTCCCATTGACATACCTGGCTTTATCATGTGCTGCTGGAACAGGTGACTCCTGGTGCTGGGGTGCTGTAATTTGGAAACAAATATGCTGTTTGGGTTTGGTCTGTTATCACACTGGGAGGGTAAACAAGCCCAGATGACTAGCAGGATATGCAAACTCATTATGCAGAGGTTAAGTGGGAGTTCTCTTTTACTAGGAATTCCTTTATCTTCATGATCTTCCTAATTTGACATTTTCACTTTATTAAAGGGGAAATAAAAAGGTTAATTTATCAGTTTTCACATAGAAAAGCTGCAGATCTTTTCAGCTGATAGGAAATAATGGTATTTTTTTCCCGGAGAAATAACTTTTGTCTTAATAGTAAAGATGTGTTTTCTCCTCGAAGCAGTCTGAGCCTCTCAGGTGGCTGCTGTGCTTTTGAGTCATAGAATCACAGAATATCCTGAGTTGGGACTCACAAGGTTCATCCAGTCCAACTCCTGGCCCTGAACAGACACCCCAACAATCCCACCCTGTCCCTGAGAACTTTGTCCAAAAGTTCCTTTAGCTCTGGCAGCCTTGGGGCCCCGGACGCTGCCCTGGGGAGCCTGGTCAGTGCCAACCACCCTCTGGGGCAAGAACCTTTGCTTTTTGCAGCAAAGTTCTGCCATCAGGGATGTCTGTGGCTCTAATGAGCTGGATGAACCCATGTGTACTTCCAGCAGCCTGGGCACACCCTTAATGACTGTCACTTCACCGGTGTAAACACGGGAGTTAGAGTGGAGTCACACTTGCCTGGGAGAGCTGATTCTTTGCAAGTTCAAACAAACCAAGAGGGTGTTCTGAGATCTGCCTCAGATTACTGATTTGAGCCTTCTGTATCAGACCATGAGTAATTCCGATCTCGCTCTGCATTTGGGAATTATGAGAATTTTGCAGGATACTGCAGGAAAAAATGGTCAGTTTCCATGTGACTGGTCACAGCTGCTTCACAGCACAAAACATTGGCAGAACTGGTGACTGCACTGCAGGACACAACCTGGAGACCAGGATCTCAACTTCACATGCTCATATGTGTCACAGTCTGTACCCTGGACCTTTCCTCCCACCCTGTTAGTTAAACAACCCCAATATTTGTCCCTGCACAGGGCAGCCCAAGAGGCACATAGCTGGGATTGCTGGGGTGTCCTGTGCAGGACCAGGAGTTGGACTCTGATAATCCTTGTGGGTCCCCTCCAGCTCAGGATGTTCTATGATTCACATTGTAAACACTGTAGGCTGATTTTTTTCTTTGGAATTTGTGTCTCTTCATGCTTCCATGGAAAGTTCCTGGAAAGTTTTGTCAACTCATTTTCAAGTTTTTTGCTGGTTGGAAGTTTTTTACTTATTTATTCTTTTGCTTTGTTGAAGTGTAAAAGAAAAAAGAAGCTTCCAAAGGGACAAGCTAGTTACCTTGGGTCGACAATTGAAGTCTCAGCCTTTGTTGGATTTCGGTTTCAATTTAATGGAGATTTTAGAGGGGAAATTGGGGTTTAATTTGTTTTAGCTTTTATTTCTCTCCTCATGTGAAAGTCTAAGGAGAGCTGAGTAATCACTCAGAAGAAAAAAAAAAAAAAAAAAAGAAAGCCCCATGATTTGTTGTCCAGGGCAAAAAGGAGATGTTTACCTTTAATACTACGTGTGTGAGTGTTTGAAATGTCTTTCATGAACCAAATAACTTTGCAACAAGTGCTCAACTGCCACTGGTGTTGTACAAAGGGCTCAAGAGCAGAGAAGGGCCATGGTGGGCAGCCCTCTCCGAAGGCAGAATCCCCATCCAAAGGAGCCAAGAAAAAGAAGGCAGAGAGTCCCAAGCTGGGACACAGCACATTTAGTAAACTCTTTAGGCACAAGGTTGGTATGAACCTGGGGCAGGAGCAGTGCCATGAGCAGTAACAGATGGCTCCTGTCAGAGAGAGGAGTTGTTTAATTGGTGACTCCAATCAGCATCTGGCCAGATGTGCAGTGCTCTGGGACTGCTGTGTGAGCATTCCTGGGCTGTTCCTCTCACTGGACCATCTGTGAGCTCAGGGCTCTGAAACAACTCCTCTCACCTTCCCTGCCCTGAGACTCCCAGTTACTAACCCTGACTAAACCTCCCTGGCCACTACAAATAAAATTGAAGGTGCTGACAAACAATGAATTCTGTAAATATGAACAGAGCCTGCAAATCTAGAGCAGGCTGCAGGGCTCAGTCCAGCTACACCTCAGGCTTTGTGATCATTAACAGGTACCATCATGTGGCTAAAACTGGTGAATTGGGCCATCTGGTACGGCACACAGAGAAGGTTCAAACATGGAATTTCCCTCAGAAATAGGTATTTCTCACTGAAAACAAGAAAAGTAATTGTTGATTGAAGTCCAAGTTTAGTTTGAAGGGAAAACAATCTGGTTTTGAAGGGTACTTTAAAGAGTTTAAAATGCACATTCAATCAAAGGGTTCTTTCAGAGGATCAAAAATCACTGAAAACTTTTGGTTTCAAGCTCTGTATTAGGGGATTTCTGCAGTCTCTGAAGATAATCTGCCATGGTGCTCCATGGCAGGCAAGCAGAGAATTGTAGCTTTTTAGCCCAAAGAATGCAGGAGCAGAGACCCTTTCACTGGGGGAGGCAAGTAATTAATATTTAATGCTCACTCAAGACACCCACATGGAATTTCTGGTGAGTAGGGGGCTTTATAATCAAGGGCCCATGTCAAAGGGAGTTCTTTAACACATTTTCAACACAGAAATGTTCTTTCCATGTCACATTGTTGAGATAAGTCATCTGCAAGTTGCTGAAGGAATAATAATATTCCCAATGGTTTTAAGTCTGGAATTCTTGTCAGCAGCTTAAAGTTAAGATCTCATCTCCTATGTACTATGTTAATAGCTAATAGTTTTGGTATTTAGTACAATGGAAATATTAATTACTTGTTCATAATGAGTTAGGGCTTCCTGGTAAAAACCAAATATGTCTAGCATTTTTTAAGACCCTTCTGCAACAATGCAAAAATCTTGCAGTGAATTGTAGGGAGAGATGATTGGCTTTCATTGGAATATTTAATGGAACTTTAAAAAGTTATGGTCTGGAATGACAGCAGTTATCTTTAAGGGAAGCAATAGCATTAAATTTTTACACCAATAAAATCTGTTGTGTAAAATGCCATTACTTTTAAAACAGCTTTTTCTTTTTTCCAAATTTATTTTCACAGTTTCCTTTCCACATACAAAATACAGAAGCAATAGCTGAGAGAGCATTTATGGCATATTAAGAGTAAAGGGGATGGATTAAAATGGTGCCAACAGTTTGCTTGTGAGGCTGATTGAAAGTGGCAATTCAGATTGGAGCAGTGAAGTGACAAAAATCCCTATAGTTTGCATCTTTTCCTCTGAAATGCCTTACCATGATGTGTGAACTAGATCAACAGATAACAAATTCCTTTATCTGAAATGATAATTTTAATGTATTTATTCATATTTAGTTTTGAGCACTTCACTGTCTCCTCTGAAAGTTTTCTCTGCAAGTCTTCCAAAATAAACAGCTCTCACATTAATTAAGATTAGATTGACTATTAGCTTTAACAGAAACATTGTTTTTCAGTCTCCTGTTACGTGAATACTAACCTGAAAGCAACTCCTGAATGTTGTTTTCAAACAGCGATGCACATGCTGATATAAACCCCTAACACAGTGTGACTTGTCCATTTGACCTCAGACTGAGTTTGGGTGGCATTCCACAGCTGGTCCTGTCTGCCCTTTCATTCCCAGCCCCGTGTACTTACCTTGCATTTCATGCCAGTTTTGCAGTGTAACTGTGCTGATTTATGGGGCTTTTCCTTGCAGGAGAAGGGTTGATCACTTTGAGCAGTAGTGCTGAAGCCAGTCCAGGGCATTATGCTTGTTCTTCCCACTTCTCTGGATCCTGTTCATTAGAGATGACACAGAAAAGATTCTGGCTCCTGCAGAGTGACTCTCGCCTGCTGTCTCAAGAAATCCCCAAAGCCCAGGGGTGCTGGGCTCAGTTTATGGCTGGCTGATGTTTTATGTACAGCTCAGGCAACTCTGCTGGGTGTGAGGGCTGAGAGAGTGGTGTCTCACTGGCCAAGGAGGAATTTCCTCCTGGATTTGTGTGTTTTGAGGAAACCAGGAGACACAGGTCTGAGGAGGAGATTTTTACAAAAGGGAGTCTACAAGGAAGATGGAGAGACTTTTTACAAGAGCACATAGTTGGCAGGACAAGGGGGAATGGCTTCACACTGACAAAGAGTAGGTTTAGATGGGATATTGGGAAGAAATCCTTTGCTGTGAGGGTGTTGAGGCCCTGGCACAGGTTGTCCAGAGCAGCTGTGACTGCCCCTTCCCTGGAAGTGTCCAAGGCCAGGTTGGACAGAGCTTGGAGCAATCTGGGGTAGTGAAAGGCGTCCCTGCCCATGGTAGGGGACTATAAGGTCCCTTCCAACCTAGGCCACTCTATGGTTATATGAAAAGAGTAAATCCCAGCCAATGCCCAAAAGCATGAGAGGGTGAGTTAAACCAACCTGCAGCACCTGCAGAGCTTCTCCTTGTGGAGCTGCAACTCTGCTCCTGAGTTACAAAGCCATGGCTGTTCTGTGCCCTTACTTTCCAGGCTGTCATTTGCCTGTGTTTTATATCCCAGAAAGTGAAGTTCCCCACTTTGAAGATGACAAGAGCACATCCCTGACTGGTGTGTGGCTCCCCCCATGGAAAACACCCAGCTCTGGTGTGTAAATGTGCACTGGAAGTTGCACACAGAGACCCTGTGCAGAAAAATCTCTGCTAATTCAAACCCTGTGTAATGTGTTACCTGGACAGAACAGGAATATATATAGGAATGCAGATAAAAATACACCTATTTTTAAAGAACAGGTTGAGGACTGTAAGCACAGCAATATGAGCACAAAGCAGTGCAGGTAGAAGGATGGGACCTGGCAGTGCCTCTGGAAACCTCTCCTCAGCCTGGGATCAGTTTCCATGGCTGCAGGAGCCAGGACTTTCACCAGTGTTCACTAAAAATAAAATAATTTGTCACACAGGCAATTCCTGAACTGTGAGCACTGACATTGCCTCAGACAGACTTGTCTTTGTGTTTTCTTTCCCTTCAGGCTGCAAAAGAGACCCAACAGACAACCAACACCAAAGTGAGTAGAATGGTGGAGCTATCTGTGTGAATAATGTGGGCAAAGGGGAATTAGTCTCTCTGTCTTCTTTAGTCTGTCAGACAGTGTTTTAATTCCTTTATCAATTACTCATCCCTGTGAAGGGTGGGTTGCTGTGCCATTTGCTTCCTCTGTTCAAGATATTGCTTGATTTGAAGTGGCAGAGATGCACCTTGCTACCCGTCTGACCTGTGCAGTGGTGCTCAGCTGGACCGGGTGATGCCCAAAAACACTCTGGGTATTTTATTCTCCACAATAATTTGTTTGTCTATGTTTCTTTCAGAGCCCTGAGCAGCAGCCTGTTACCTCTGTAAAACCAGACAAAAATGTCCCTCCCTCCCAAGAGCCGCCACCAGTGAAGCAGAACCCGAAGGCCCCCGAGGCTGCAGCCGCCCCTCAGGGAGCAGCCAGTGAAGCCCCCAGGGAGGGGATGAAGGAGAAACCATCAGCCACCCCCATGCCCCTGAGCAAGCTCTTCTGGAAAAAGGTATGGCTGGATTGTGGAGCTGCTCCGTCTCCACGCAGGGAGCGGAGTTATTGCCAAGCACTGTTACAGCAAAGCAGTCAAACCTGCCCCGGAGAGCAGCTCCCACGTGCTAAACTTTATACACACATACACACCTGTGTCTTTGTCTCCTGGTTTCCTCAAAACACACAAATCCAGGGAGGGATCCAGTTTGTTAAATCCTGTAATTTTTTATTCATGTGGAATAAGGAATCCCACAGAGATCAGAGCGTTCTTTACCAAATCATATCATGAATAGGTGGATCTATAAAACCCCGTCTCTCTTTTATACCCCATCTTTTGGAACTGTTTGCTTCAGTTCCAAATGTCTGAAAACCTTGAATCTGGTGGGTTTATTCTTAGTCAGTAGAAAATGTTTCATGACTGACCAGATCAGTCTTTAGGTCTGGGGATTTAGTTGCTTGGGAAGACACATTGTTCTTCAAGTTAAATAATGATTTTAACTAAAATTAGGGCTAACTCTGAAAATGCAGTTCCTGTTTCCATGATCCTCATGATTTATAAAGCTGAAGGTTTATTCTTTCCTCATTTCAGTTAAAAGAAGGGCTGTATTAAACTCTACTGAATCATCATATGTTGAATAACTACTTTTCTGGGCTTCTGTTCAAGTCCAAATCCCTGAAATTAACTGCTTCCAAACACCCAGATGCTGCTGAGTGGCCTTCAGCTTCTTTAGCTTAAGCTGTGATTCTGAAGATATACTTTGAATGTGTTATTTATGTTAAAAAAAAAAAATGGTGTTTAGTAAATAGTAAATATGCATGAAAACAATCCAAGCTTGAAACATTTGCTACTTGGCACTTAATTTCCTGGGGAACTCGGTGAATAGGTACTTGGAATGAGAAGGAAGTTGGGAAGAAAAGGGAGAGGGAGGGGTTTCTTATATAGTTATTGCTACAGAAACCTCCTACTCTTAAGTAGTCTGGCTTATTTGAAAACAGAGCTGGGAAGCAGGATGTATGCTGAACATCAGGATGAAATAAGAGGGGAAAAAAGAGGCCTTCTGGCAGACTGTTGTGTGTAGTTTCAGTGTAAAACAGAGTAATAAACTTGGTCTGAATTCAGTAATTTCATAATAAAGTAATACAGTCTTTTAAAGAAGACAAAACATGTAGGAAAGGAAGATCTTGCAGAAAAATAGGGAAAATCACGCCTTCGGGGGAGAAACTGGTGGTGGTGGTTTAAAAAAGAATAATCTGATAAGGTTTTGGTAAGATTTCCAAATCTTATTTTGAAATACTAACCCAAATTAAAGTAGTTATTGATACCCACAGTGAACACCAGCTCTCCATATCCCATGTTAGAGCTAAATTAGCTCTTGGTTCCTGCCCTGGGCTGCTTTAAGCTTGTAACAATCTTCACTTGAAGTCTTGGGATCTCAAGCATCTCAGGGGTACAAACCTTGTCCCAAAATTCTTTCACTCCTGTAAGTTGATAACGCTGCATTTTTTTTTATCCTACACCATCACCATCTGCTTATGGAACAGAAAGTTTTGCAGAGAATTCTCTACAAGCAGATTTTTGTTGCTGCCAAAAATATTAAGGGCTGGTTAAAGCAGTTACACAAATGTACTGAATTACAATAGTGTGTGAAACCTGAACTCTGAAAAATGAGCCTGGTTTTGCTTAGTTAGAACTTCTCGGGTCTTGGATCATGCTGACACTTAAGTTTCTACAAGTTTTCTGGGGTGAATTTCTGCAATAGAGAACTGGATTTGGTCCTAAGAATTAAAAAGAAAAAAAATCTGCCTCTTTGAGCACTGAATCCTTACCTGTAAAAGGCTCGTGTTTCCTTACTGAGATTTCTTGACAGAGAATAATATTTCCATTGATGAAAGCCCTTGGTGACCCAGTCAGTTTGAAACTCAAAACAAAACAAAAAATGAGAGTAGAGGTACCAAAAAAATAAAGTCCTTAGTCTACAGTTAGGTTCAAACTCAGCTTGGTTTGAAGAATCTGTGGGATGTTTTTCTGCGGTGATTTTATCTTTCTGGCACACTCAGTGCACTGTCCTTTTGCTGG
Source organism: Empidonax traillii (assembly GCF_003031625.1). NCBI lineage: Eukaryota > Metazoa > Chordata > Aves > Passeriformes > Tyrannidae > Empidonax > Empidonax traillii. The sequence goes on from NW_020955279.1 coordinate 1,807,751, forward strand.
GACAGAGAATCAAAGCTGGCAACTGTCCCAATAGGTGTATAATTCAGCAGAATCAGTTTTCCTTTTGAACTAACAAATAACAACCACAACACTCAAAAGATCCAGGACTGGGATCCAGCTTCTCCCTTTCCAGGCAGTCTCTTAAATATCCACCTTCTGATGAGCTTTCACTTCAAAGTGAAGCTAATGAAGTGCCTGTCAACACGTTGCAGTTGATGCTGCTGCTCTGACTGCAGATGAATAAATATGGAAAGGGAAAAGGAAAAATTCCTTATTCAGCTTCTCAGCTGGGAACCACTTTGTATTTGCTCCATTTCCTGATCGGTCTGCACAAGAATTTTTGTAACTGTTACTCAAATGTTTGTCATGCCAGCATTTCTTTTTTAATAAGGAATACTGATAGTAAACCAGAGGTAATGATTTCCAATATTTGTGTTGGAAAGCTGGTTTCAAGGCCTTGTAGGTATTTCATCAGGGCAGAGGAACATGATGCCTTGTATTTACCTGATCAAAGCAGGCCAGTAAATGGTGGAAGGGTGATCAAGGCAGCATTATTTGGATTACTCTGTGAAGTATCTTTAAAAGCAGATAGATTTTTTAAAAAAACTAGACTTTTAAGCTATTGCTACTCTGCTCTCAAACAAATGCAGAAAAATCATGCTCTTTTTACTGAGGGACATTTCTGTGCTGATACACAAACAGCAAACTGTTTGTTTGCTGTTGGGTGAAGGAGAATAGAGTCCCAGAAGGGTTTGGGCTGGAAGGGACCTTAAAGACAACCCAGCTCCATCCCCTGCCACGGGCAGGGACACGTACCACTAGACCAGGTTGCTCCAAGCCCTATCCAACCTGGCCTTTGGCACTTCCAGTCTTCTCAACAACTTCATGGCCTCCTCTGGACTTGCTCCAACAGTTCCATATCCAATCTCACCTTTATTTCTGAACCTGCAATTGTGTTCCACCATAGGAAAGCAAAAAGGGTGGAGTGTGTGAGGCAAATGTTAAAGTTACCCAGGGCTTACCAAGTTCCTGCAGCAGTTTACCTGCTCCCATCCTGGAATATACACCATCCACCACATGGAAAAGGAGGAGATCCTGGCTGGGTTTTGCTGAGTAAATGGATGAAGGCACTTGGAAGAGAATCCCCCCATGGCTGAGAGAGTGAGGGGGGCAATGAGGTTTGGGGGCTGTTTCACAGCCTGACTGCTGGCACAGCTGCTACTCTCAGAGCAGGGAAGGACCTTGACCTCCCCAACCCAGGGATTTGGGGGTCAGATCCCACTCCTGGGCTGTCCAAACCTGTGTGGTGTCAGTGGTTCATAGTCTGAGCTGTCACAGCCCAAGATCTGCTCAGTGGCACCTTCAGGCAGTGGCTGCAGGTCCCAGGGGCTTTGGGGGGAGCTCCAAGCACAGTGAGAGCTAAAGCTGAGCTGCTGTAACTGCAGCAACCTCTGGTGGCTCTGCCTTGGCCAGGGAGGAAGGTGGGTTAAAGTCTCTCCAACCCTCCCTTCTCTCTGCCTGTGAGCCTGGAGCAGATCTCAAGCCTGACTGCCCTTTTAAGTGGAAATTTCTTGAACAAAAGGTCATCTTGTATATATTGTTAAGATAAAAGAAGAGCTGCTTCATAAGGAAGGTATGACCCAGGGAAAGCAGAAGAAGTGCTCCTTGTGTCTAAAGAAATGCAGAGGGGAGTGCCAGCCCAGACTGCAGCATGAGATCAAAGCAGGGGTGCAGTGTTTATCTCAATTTGGAGGAAAGATGTAGCCAACCAAAGGAAAACTCCAATCCAAGTTATCCAGGTCACAAAATAAGTTACACTCTCATAAGGCAACAATTTGTGTGCTCAGGAACCCAGATAAGAAAATGGTGTAGTAATAGTTCCCAAAACAACAGGAGGGTTTGTAAGAACCAGAAGATGTCTCAGAGCAGACACAAACTTCCCAGCATAAGTGTTTTAAAAAGCTTATTACTGAAAGAAAATGAAGGACACTGTCATTTAAGGGAATAAAAAATGCTTTCCAAACAGTGAAATAAACAGCACAGTAAAATACTGTCATAAAACACGGTTAGCAAAGGTAAGTTAAAATATTATTTTGAAAAAGAAAGCAAAGGCTGCTCTGTAACAGAAAGAACAAAGGATGGAGCTCATCTTACTTCAAACAAACGTATCTTGAAATGTTTCCTAAGTTTGGCAGAGTGCCTTTAACAAAAGAAAAATAAAATAACCCAACAGCCCTTCTGTCCCCATGGTGCATAACTGCACTAGCTGCTGACTTAGACTGAATTTATTAAAATTTGAGTTTGAGGAAGCTGGAGGCAGAATTTGGATCCATGAATGCAGCAGCCTCAGCTGCTGCAGTTTATAGGTGTAAGGGGAGAACTTTTATGAGAACATTTATGCATCAAAGTTGATAGAGCCAGGTTGTTTGCAAATTATTATTATATATAAATTGGAGTTTCTTCCTAAAACTGGTCACAAAACTTGACATAACTTTTGTTTTTCTCTTAAGTGAAGTAAAGAAGCTGAGCTTGTGGCTCTAGGGAACAGTTAATGTAACATCATTCAAAGTTTATTGACTTCAGCTTTGTCAGGCTCTTCCTATTTCACTCTCAGTTCCTGCCAGAAACACCTTGGTGACTTCCTTGAATGCACCAAATGGAAATTTTTCTTCAAGTTTCTTAGGGGGAACAGGAACAAAAATTAAAAATTCTTCTTAATTGTGTTAGAGAACCTTTGGTGGAAGGGATTTTGTCATGTCTCTATTTGCCACCTCAATCAACTTTGAGAAGAGGACTTTGTGATGTGTCTGGAGTTTCCTCTTGGTCCAGCATGTCTGAAATACCCTGATGTAATTGCCCAACTTAAGTCTCATGTGACTCAAGTTGGTCAAAATGATTGTTCAGCCTGGAGAGGAGAAGCTTTAGGGTGACCTGACTGTGGCTCCTCAAGGGAGCTACAAGAAAGATGGAGACAATTTCCAAGGGCCTGGAGGGACAGGACAAGGGGCAGTGGCTTCAAACTGACAGAGGGCAGGGTTAGATGGGATACTGGGAAGAAATTCTTGGCTGTGAGGGTGGGAAGGCCCTGGCACAGGTTGCCCAGAGAAGCTGTGGCTGCCTCATCCCTGGAAGTGTCCAAGGCCAGGTTGGACAGGGCTTGGAGCCTGCCCATGGCAGGGGATAGAATTAGATGGTTTTTAACGTCTCTTCCAACCCAAATCAGTCTGTGATAAAGGGCCTTCTCCAGATCAGATTGCCTGGTTATTGGCATAATAGCTTCTTTTTCTGGTAGAAAGGATGATACTCCTTTATATAGTTACCATGGGATGGGAACCAATAAGTGATTTGGGGGCACAGAAGGCTGTTATTTACCAGGACAATTCTAAATGTGATGGTCAGATCAGAAATGCACATTCAGCTCCTGCCCAGCTGTGCCTCCACCTCCTGCAGCAGAAATGGGCCTCCTGTGCCCTGCCCTGCACAACTCTGGTTCAGTGAAACACCCTGAGTGTTCCCAGGATAGCCTTGAGGAGGCTGTGGAATGAGACATGCAGGAGATTAATCGTGAAATCTTGTGGAGGATCCATATTTCAGAGGAATTTACAAACCCCACGTCTCCAAGTGAAGAACTATTGTTATAGAAGGAACATTCCCGTAATTCACAAAAGCTCAGTGGGACCCAAAATCCTTCTCTAAAGGCCAGGTTGGTGAGTATCCAGAAGCTTTTCTTGAACTCAGATGAGGGTCAGCACTATCAAAGAGGGTGACTGTGACCCGTGGAATTAGGTGAAGGAATAGATGAGCTACTTAACTACCTTGTACCACAAAAAGTCATTTATATCTGTGCAAGTGGGAAGAGGAGCTAGGGATGCAGATGTGACCAGCCTGAGAATGCTGGGGCTGGGATGTTGTACTCCTGTATTTCACTAGGAATTACGCTATACAGATTTAATGATTAATAACATCCATTATGTGTTTTACTTAATCCTATTATGCTTTTGTGTGCAGACTCCTGGGTATGATCTTTCTCATATTTACTGGTTTTACTCGAGTGTCATCTTTTCAGTATATATATTGCTGTATGTAATTTCATTTAAATTCTCTTTTAAATTTGTAATCAAATCTAGATTCCTGCGTTTGGGAACTGGTACTGCAACATAAGAAAGGGCGTTTCTTCAATTTATATAAGCCGGTGGGATTTTAACACTTATTTACTTTTTTTATTTGGGATGAATCAAGTTCCTGAAGCAACACGTAGAGATTAGCGAACCTGAAGATGCTTTATAGCCATGTTTGTTCCTGATGTACCAAGTTACTGCAGTGCTGTAGCACTTTGTAACCTCTTAAAAAACCCCGAGCAAATCCTCACTGATTAAGTGGGAATGTTGTTTTTTTCCCCTCTTTTTTTTTTTTTTTTTTCACCTTTCCCAACCCCAGAACTCATCGGAGGAAGGGGAGGCCGTCAGCAATGAGAAACCAGAGGCGTCTTTCGAAGCGGTGGCTCCCGACAGGGACGAGAGCAAGAGCCCGGAGGGCGCAGAGGTGAAACCCCGAGCAGCGGAAAGCAAAACGCCCAAGGCGAACCTGAGGAAGTTTTTCAAGCTGGTAAGCGAAGCGCTGCCCTCCGGGGCTCTGAGGGAAGCGATCGCTGCCGGGATGGGGGTGATCCTTGGGAAATCCTGCGTCCGGGCGGGCAGACCATGACCCCCCCCCTCCCCGCAATCCCCCGCGATTCCCCGTCCTGCATCTCCCTCTCGCGGCTCCTCCCGGAACGTTCCGCGGTCCCTTCCCCGCCTGCCCGGGGCTGCCGTGGCCTTTTCCCTGCCCCAGGTGGCCCAGGAAGCTCTTGGGGGTTGAGCCACTGAATGAACCTCACCTCCACAAGCCGCTTCCCCCAGGATGATGATGCTACGGGAAGATCCCATCTCCAAACCCATCTCCCGTTCCTCCAGCGTCCCTGCGTGGTGCCAAGTCCTGCATTTGCTTCAGGGAGTTGTGTTTTTAGGAGCTCAGCTTTCTTTTTTTTTTTTTTTTTTTTTGGCAGCTTATGTAGGTTAGCTAGACTGGCATGTGAAAGGATGATGTTGTTACTGCAAAGGTCTGTTACGTGGAAAAAAGAAAGGCATAAAGTATAATCCAGTCCTTTTTCCCAGAAGACCAGAGGGAAGAAGGAGACCACTGAAGTGATCAAGTGGTTGGTGTTGTGTTGTGGCTGTAGGTGTGAAATTATCCCGATGGATTTGTGTACAAACAGCCAGACAATATTTCTTAAAAGAGTCCAGAAGAGTGGCCAAGAAAGAAAATAATCCAAGTCTAGAAATAACACGTCTCTGATTAAAATCGTAGCAGACCTTGAGGATTTATATGGCAATTGATCTATTTTGGCAAGGTTTACAAATGCATATGGAAGATTTCTATTTCTAGTCAGTGCTGGTTTATTTTCAGGCAGCTACATGGTGTGGATATCAGAGTAGCTTAAACATTAAAACGTGAAAAATGTAGTTTCTTTTAAGCTGATGTAGTGGCCAACCCAGGTGTCTGTCCACAGGTGAGCACCTGGTACATACCTGTGAACAGTCACAGTGTCACAGGTTAAAATTCATGACTCAGACTGTAGGAGCGCACACCACAACCCAAATCTTGATTTATTTTTTAATTTCCAAAAGACTAGCGTTTCTTTTATTCTCAGCTGTTTGCTGACCTCAGCCCAACCTGTGATGGGTTCATTTAGATTTTGTTCTTGGGAGATGCTTTACTGCAGGGCCATTCTTGTGTATTCAAGGATCCAAGCAAAAAATTCTTGATATCAGCCAGTAATTGAGCACCCAACCTGCTTTTAATTCCACATAAGACTTCATAAAATCAGTCAGTTTAGCAAAATCTCCAGTTTATTCCTAAATCCCAGGGGACTTGTTATCCTGCATAGAGGCCTGTCAGTGGCACAAGGTGGGCATGCAAAAGGGGAATCAGAAGCAATGCATATCAAACACGAACAGCTGTGGGGATCATGACTTCAGATCATGTCACTCTACCAAAAAAACAGCACCCATTAAGAAAATAAAACTGTTCCACACCCATCTTAGTCACCATGGAAGAAAACAAAGCCGTGTTAAAAGCAGTAGATGTATCACTGCTCTAAGCAGAGCAGGGATTTAATCCAGATTTTCGCCTAGAAAACAGAACCAGTACTAGACAAACATCTACCCACAAGGGAAACAGAATTGTGTTAATGGTGTCAGTGGTTTTGCAGCTTTTTGGAACCTTCAGTATTCACCTTCTCTACTTTTGGCTGTCGATTTCCAAACAGATTGACATTATTCTGCTCAGAAAGCACAAGCACAGGGTGATAGCAAGGAGACATTTAGATCCATCGCACTGTTAATTGCTGCTGTTGACACAAGGAGAAGCCACTGAGAGAATCAGGAGGAATTTCCCTTGGAAAAGGCAGAGTGTATCCCAAAAACTGCCTGCTGGCTTGCTCAGTACAGATGTCCCTTCTTATTTGTGCTGAGCCCTGAGATGTTACACCTGAGTTAATCAGCCCAGGTCCCCTTTGAAGGCACCAAGTGGAGGTTGGGCAGGTCTGAAAGCCCCTTAGGACACGTCAGATGATGTGAGCCCTGAAAGTCTCTGCATGGGATATAAACAGGTGCAGAGATAAATTAGATAAATCCTTTCAAAATGGCTGGTTTGAGATACTTTGTGGAGATAAGAAGGGCGTGAAATGGCATTTTTAATCAGAATGAGATAATTGCCAACTGTAAACTGAGGCTGCAGTTTTGTCCTCAGCCAGGAAGTTTATTGGCAGCATGGATGGTCTAGGATAGTGTTGAGTATGGATGTTCCCAAGGAGAGTTTATCTTTCTGGAATAGCTAAATATTGTTTCCACATTGTCTGCTGTGTCTGTGCTCACCTCGTTCCCCATGTAAATAAACTTCTAGGCAACAAATAGTGTTTGGAATCAAGAATAACTCTTTTATGCTATCACAACTTATCTTTTCCTCATTATTCCTGAAAATGTAGCAAGTGTGTTGGCTGTCCCCACCTTCCTCCATTTAAAAACATGCTGATCCACCCCTTATTGCCACAGAAAGCAGCGGGGGGGTTTGGAAAGCTCTGGGCAGCAGCAATCCTAAGTGACCAAAGGCAAGGATAAGAGGTCAGCAGTGCTGGAGAGAAGTCCTTGGGATCGCGTCTCACTGACAGCAAGAGGGAACTTTGTCTAGACCTCAAGGTCTTTACTCTGTTATTTTTGGTAAAAAAAAATAAAAATAAATAATGAGGAAAAAAAAGAGAGATGGATTACTAGATGCTGGCTAAAGCAGGGCTATTTTTTTTTCTGGGTTTGGAGTGTTTATGGTGGGAAAAGGTAACAGTGATGGCTGTTACAGCATAAACTTTTTTTTTCTGGAGGCATCTAAGACTTTCTGCAATGGAAACGCAAACTAGATCTTAGCACATCTTCGTATGCTGTGGACTGAGTTTCTCTCCAGCAGTGTAAAGACAGACCACGTTGTGCTTCCTCCCCTCTATTTCTGCAATCTCTTGCACAGATAAAGCGTCATGAGCACAAACACAGGAGGCAAAGCAGCAACATGTTCCAGAGAGAAAATTTTTCCCACAAAAGTAATGAATTGTCACGCAGTGGTTTGAGTTTCTGTCCTGCTGCTGGCACATATTGATTTTCTGTGGTTTTATAGGAAAATCAGGGACTGAAATAGGTCCTTGCAATAACACCATTTGTAGGATGGAGCTGACACTGTTGTGCTTCGAGTTACAAATCTACAAGCTGCAGAAAACCACAATTCCGCCTGATCTATCTTTAGAACAAAAGTCACATCCTTTCATTGTTTTCATTGAACTTAGGCAATGAAAAATGACATTTAAATTTGGGCTCTTTGAAATTCTGGAGTTTATTTTACGCTTTGCTGCTGAGTTGTGTGGCTTGTACGGCACTCAGGGGAATACCACAGAACACGGTTCTTAATTACAAATGTACACACCACTCCTGTTCTTTTTGTAGCACTAATTGTAACTAAACCTTAATTTAACTGTCCCAAAGCTTGTAATATTTACCCATGGAGCTGCTTTTGTCAAACAGGGTTTTCTAATTTTTAAAGCTAAATGGAAACAGGATTGTACCTTAAAAAAAGGTATTCAGAGTGAAGGTTTGCTCTGAGTGACCTCTCAGTGCTGCAGCCTGAGGGTCTGCTTGGATTGGGAAGAGTGGGCACCAAGGAGGACTGCAGGCACAAACTGGGAAGCAAATATTGGGAATGAATGGATGCTGATGATAAATTATAAAAATATACCTATAGAGCTGAGTGGGTTTTAATTATTCACAGGGCATGCACTTAGTGGGATGGTTGGGTAGAGAGGAAGTCCCACTAGATCTGGTAAGACAGATTTGGCTCTGCAAAGCAAAAAAAAAGCTCTTTCCTAGAAAATTGCAGAGGCAGGGCTGATAGCACTGTCTTGTTTAGTACTGATATGATCTCAGGTCCACTGAGACCTCACTCATGTTTCTCGTTTTTCTTAATGGGAAAATTGTCTTGCAAGAAACCGTCTCAGAGAAAAAAAAAACAGCAAAATCTACCTTGGGGTTGTGGGTATTTCAGAAAGGTTGGTGGAGTTTCTGAAGTGTCTGGTTTTGTTTTAATGTTGTAAAGAGTGGCCTTAAATCAAACCTTTATTCATGTGTGTCTTCTGAGTGAATGAACCCTGTTAGAAGTCCTGTAACCCTTTGTTATTTTAGTCAGTCAAGGGTGATGGAGGGACAGCCAGTTCCGAAGTGGTAAATGGCCCCAGTCACCATGTAAGTGCCTGGATTTTTTCATCTTTTGGTGATGGGTTCTTGCCACCTCCTTCCATACGACTCTACCTTTTGAAATGTAAAAATCACTGAGAAAAAAGTGCTCCATGCTCACTGATTTCTTTCCTTATCTATTTAATTCATCCATTCATGCTATTAAATAAGATTTTAAAGGGTCACTATGAGATGTTTAAAAAACAATGAACTTTTTTCTATGTCTGTTCCTTTTCTTAAATTAATTAGTGAGTTTATGATCAGTCTTATTCCTCTCTCTTGCTGCTATTTTACCTTCTGCATGTAGCTTGGCTCAGGCAGTAAAACTAAATACACACAGCTAGAATTATTTTTACTTTGTTGATGTACTTGTCTTCTGAGGAGAAGATCATTTAGGTGCAAACTCTGTAAAAGAGAAATGAAAGTGAGAATGAAAACTGTTTGCTGCAATTTAACAAGAGCCGGGGTAGTAATTTTTCTTATTCCATTTTTGTTTCTTTCATTCTGTGTTCATAAAAGCTAACCCAAAACCATTTACATTATATTCTACCTGACTTTAAAATGCTTCAGAAAAATTCTATTTTCATTAGAAATACAAATACTGTTACCTTGTATGAGAGCAAAAACCCCAGCTGTTGCAAGGCAAGATACCCAGAAGAATTACTTTGAGTAATCTTTCAGTAATCAGAGATAAAACAAAGCTCTGTGTATGGCCAGTGTTTCCTTTAAGAGAAAAACTGAAGTTGTATTAAAAACTGACACTTCAGAATTTCCTTTTTTAATTAACAGTAAAACTATTTCTCATGCTTCCTATTTTCATGATGTCCTATGACACCAAGGTTAATCTTTATGAATTAGTCACTAAAAACATCCCAAATACAGAAGTCTTGTCTTGTGACATTTGCTCCTTATTTCATACAACAGTTTTGTGAAGTGATCTGGGTAAAACAGTAAAAGTTACAGTCCTGGATCCACTTTTTGTTATTTTAATTAGCAGTCAGTTGCCTTCCATTTTTTTAAACCACCTTATCATTCTTCCTCCTTCTCTCCCTTGCCCTGGTGTAAATTTAGAACAGTTTCATTACACAGAAAAGCCCAGTGAAAACTGGATCTGGTGTTGGCTTTTTGGGGGGATTTCTGTGAAAGGATCTCTTTAAATCACACCATTGTATCCCTGGAATGCTGTGATTCTTCTCCACTTTCCATCACTGCCATTCTGAATGCTACAGAAATTTATTGCAGCACTGACACAAAATCTGCAGAAATTTCAGAGTCTGCCTTTTCCACTTAAAAATCAGCCTTGGATTAAGGTCTCCTGTAACATGATGGGGAAAATACTCTCCTGTTCATCTTTTCTTTTTCTATTTCAGTGGCACTGTCAATGTTGAGAGAGGAGAGCAATCTGTCAGGTGCAGCTCACCCTTTAGAATAAGAAACATTAACATGTTTCATTATTCATAGGCTTCACTCCGTATTTCCTGAGCTGCTCCCATCAATATCAAATATGCCAATTTCCTGCCTTTCAAGGTTAATATGAAACACCTCAAAGAGATTATCTGATAGGATTTTTTTTTCCCCCCTCTTATTTTGCCTGGAAAATGTATGATGAATATTTTTAAGAAGTGTTTTGTTTGACTAACATCAAAGGCTCGACCTGCCCATAGAAACAATCCTGTTGCATCCCACTCGGATTTGGCTCAGTACTGAGCAACCAAGCACGTGTGGTGAGGAAGACTCTAATTTTACACCCACAGAGCAAACCCACAGATTTCACAGAGTGTTCATAAGGGTCAGAGGTTGTTCTGGCACCTCTGAACTCAGAGGTATCCAGTCCCAGAGCTATATTCAGTCTCATAGCTGTATTTTGGGTGCTGTGGTTGTTTTTGAACTGAACGTGCACGTTTGCAACTGCACCAAAGAAACAGTTCAAAAGCGAGCTGAGACAGATCACAGTAAGAAGGGGCAGCAGCTGAGAGCTCCTGGACTGAGAGTTGAACTGAGACAGACGGAGAGAGACACAGTTAAATCTGACTTTCTGTTCATCCCCGTGCTGGGAAAGCTTCTGCATCACTTGAGCCACTCAGAAGTGCATCTGAGCAGGTCTCTTTTCTCAGGTGAGGTGAAGAGAAGACACAGGTAGTGTGCTGTCTGTGCAGCCTCACCAGACAGTTCTCCTTTATTCTGAACTATTGAATTTGCTTTAATAAAGTAGTGACACTCAGGTGGTGTGTGAGGCCACTGATCATCTTCATGGCTTCACGTGCCTCCTGCAAATCCAGAGCAAAGTCAAACTCCTGACTGGATTTTTAACTCTAAGAGCAGACAAATCCAGATGTAAAGAAATTAATACCCACATATGTCTGGTCTTTGGAAAAGGAAATAGTTCAACACAAGCACTTATTTCGTGCAGGACTTGAGCCTACTGGTCAAGACTGAATGTGTTAAATGGTTGCAGGTTCTGTAACTTAAATTTGTGGGTTTTTTAAGATTGGGTTTTAAGATTTGGGTTTTCTGAAGAAAGGTAAATCAAGTGACAAAGGCAAGCGTTGCTACCCCTTCTCATTCTTGTTTCCCCGAAATTAGAGTGGCTTGAGAGTATTTTTAAAAATAGATACAAGAGGTATATTTGCATTCTGTTTCTCTAGGGTCTCTACCTTCAGGTTTTTCTCTGAAATCATGATATCTAAAAATGTGTTTGTTTTTAATGAAACCTGAGCCTGTCATGTAAGCACAAAACCCTAGGCATTTAGAAGAACACCAAATATTTCAAGACTAAGGGTAAAATCCACAAAGCTGGAAAAATTAAACAGCATTAAGCTCTGGGCCATACCCTGAGGAGAGATGTAAGATTTCCAGCTTTTCCACCTGGCAAATTTGTGCTGTTTAAATGATGATAATAAATAAAGCAATACAATTCTTTTTTTTTTTTTTAAAGAAAAAAGAAAATCCCATTTGCAAACAGATTTCCAGGCAAAACATCATAATTTGCTACTCTCCGAACAGTGACAGTTTCATTGTCTGATCCTTTCTTTACCAGATATGATTTTTCTCCTGTGAACTTCAGACATATCCTGCGCTTCTCCAAGTTCCAGAATCTTTTCCTACACTGTAAATAGTTTGCTTTGTGACTGTGTTTCTTTGGAAGATTTACTGTCTCTTCTTTTTCATTTGTACATGGAATTTTCAGAGATGCTCTGGCCTTCCATAGCCAAACCTTGTGCTGGTAATTTTTGGGTGGAGTGTTGCAGTTCTGCAGCAGATTGGTTTTTGTTCTTTGATTTATGGTGGTTTTTGCTTCTTTTCTCTCCTAAATCTTTCCCTTGCACTTTTTGGGTGCTTTCACTGTTTGGGATGCAAAATCTGGAGGAGTCTTAGTGGGTAGTGCCTGCTTGTGACTCTGCATCTCTCTGTGCATGTTCTCTGCCTCCTAAACCAGCTTCAGCAGAGACACAGACAGAAAAAACCACAGGTTTATGCAGGATGGTTTGATCTTGCAGTCTTTGCTCATGTCAGTAATTCCATCAGCTCCCTGGGAGCCTTTCCCAGAGCCAAGGCTACAGGAGTTCATCCCAACATCTGTAAATGAAAACCTGTAGGACACCAGGCTTTCTCCCTGCCAGGTGGCCTTCCTTTTCTTTTTTCTTTTTTTTTTTTTTTTTTTTTAACACATTTATTGGATTGCCTTCCAAACTATTTCTGTTTCCCACTGAAAATAACCCTTGTTTAAAACCCCTGCAGACGTTAAACCCCACAGAGAAGCCACTTGCCCCGGCTGAAGGTGACCCTGCGGGCCAGAGGAGCAAGGAGAGCTCCAAAGACAAGAAGTCCACGGTGGAGCTGAGCAAGCAGAAGGGCAGCAAACAGGAGAGCAGGGAGCAGCCAGACCCCCGGGAGCAGCCGGCAGCCGACACCGACTCCATCCAGAACGGAGGAGACGCTTCCAAGGAACCCTCCTACAAGAAGACAGAGAAGAGGCAGTCCCTGGGAGGGTTTTTCAAGGGCCTTGTATGTTAATTCACCTTCTCTTTTTGGTATTTCCTAGCTGCTTAACTGCCCAGCCTGCAGGTTGTTCTCCAGGGGGGATTCTGGGCTCTGAGGGAGTGCAGCTTCACCGGCAGCTTTGCAGGGCTTAGGCAAAAGAACAGCAAGATTTTGGGCAAAGGAGGGAATTTTGGGCCTGAAGGTACTGATTCAAAGGCAGGGTTTGCCATGGGAGAGCTCTAATTGTTCCCACACCACTGTTTTTGGTGTTCATGCCTCGGCTATGGGGATGACTAAACTGCTCCTGTAGCAGGCACTGAACCACCTACAAATTAGGGTGTGTTTATAAGGGAAAAGTGGAGGTGGTGCTGGCTTACCAGAGTAACCTGGCTCCCTAAACCACCCTGTTAGTGGTTCAGCTTTTGCTGCAGAGCAGGTAGGATATCCCTGCAAAATGGGAAACCCCTGCAAGTTAAAAACCAAGGGAGACCACTGTGGTGGGTAGGAACCAGCATAGTGGTCACAAGGTAAGTACCTCGTGCTACCAATGAGTGATAGACTCGTTAAAGCACATGAAAAGTACACATGGTACTTTTTTCTTCTTGCTTTTTGTTAACTCTTAGCCTAAATTTGCTGTGCTCCCTTCACTGAAACCTGAAATGCAGAAATGAAAGAATTCAGCACACCGAAACTCTGAGTTTCCAGGAGACTTAGTGTTACTGGTGCAAATGGCCAGAGCATTAAATAGATGGAGATTTATTTTTCTGCCTGTCCATATTCAGGGACACAGAAACAGAAGCACAGGTTACACTTGGGACTGCCTCTTAAGCCTTGACAAGAGGCTTTCGATAGATCAGTTGGAAGGATGCATCTTAAACCTCTTCTCCTTCCTCCCTTCCTCACTTCTGTCAGGGTAGAAGCAGAGCTGGACAATCCTTCAGGAAGAAAAGTCAAGCAATAGAGATTGAAATACTGACTCAGAGCTGGAAACCAGCCCCTTAAGGACAGTGGGTTATAAAGCCACTGCCATGCACACCAGTGTGACTCATTACAAGGCAGATGTTTTTCCACATCAGAAGTGCTTTATTTGCACCATTTCACAGAACTACTGTGTATCCTACAGAGGGCGATTTGCATCACCAAAATAAGGACATATTACAAGGGGAATTAAGAACAAAAGAGAAATAACATCCTGCAGGAGAGATTAGCAACAGCTCAGCCACTGCCTCGTTGTTCTGAGTTAAAATCCTGGTCCACCATGAGGTTTTCCTGTAGTTCCAAAGGAGCAAAGTGTTGGAGCTCAGCTGGAGTAAAAACCAACTTGCACTGGCTTCCACTCACCCGGTGAAGCCACGAGGAGAAATCTTTTTGCTTAATGTGACATGAAAAAGCCAGAGTTATATAATGATACTGGTTATATAGCTCGTGAAGCTCATGTGTTTTTCTTTCTTCACCCCCTTTGCCTCCAAGTTCTGTGTGGATTCTTATTGTGCCCAACACTGGTGCAAGGGTGTAACGTGAGCTGTGCTCACAAACGTGGTGTGTGGGTGGCATATCCTGCTCTGGGTATTGCCAGCTTCTAGGAGGAGCAGGGGTGCTGTTACTCAAACTGCTTGGATGGTGGTGGCATATCTTTTGTCAGCTGGAGGGGATGAAGGCAGCCACATTTTTCTAGCACGGGTTGTCTAGAAATTAGGCAAATGTTACCTACCTCTATTATTTCTGGAGAAAAGTAAGATTTGTTTCTCTGGTCTGGAGTTTTCTTGAACTTTAACCATCCCTTGTTGTAGTTCTCACTGTGTGAGAAAGGATTTGTCTTTTGATAGTCACTCTTTATTTTGTATAGTGTCATTCATTCAAGCTGTATCCAAAAATCCTTCGTAGAGTTTAACAGCAGTTACAAATTTAAAATTATTCCAGAAAGGGAGATATAAGGAAGTACAAGTTAGCAAGGAAATAGTCTTTCAAGGGCAAGATCACAAGAGACACAGAGAGAGGCAGGAATGGTGTCTCAGATTCAAAAGGCAAGAAAAAGCTTTTAGATCAAGAGAGGAGTTTGTGAGGAGGTAAAAAGACCATTTGTGGAATAAAACACAGAACAAATGTAGAGGAAGTAGAGATGGTTCTGTGAGATTTTTTCGCTTGCCTCAGTTTGGCTGTAGAGCCCCTTATCTTGTGTTGCAATTATAGAGGCCAATAGTACTGCTGCAGCTTCCTTCTCCCATTAACAGAAGATGGCTCTTAAAAAAAGGTTTTTGATAACAGTTAAGCTGCTTTGGTCAGTTTATTGTGCTTTTAAAGTGTCAGGGGGGAAAAAAAAACCAAACCCATAACAATGAGGTCTGTGTATGGAACATCTCTCATGAAAAATTACTACCTCTCTTTGAATATCCTCTAGAAGATTATCCATACCTAAGAAACCTAGTTCTGCAATGCTCCTAAAAATAATCCACATCTCCCAGGTGATCAGACTCAGCCGCAGGAAGGTGTAATCATTAATCTCAAAGTATTAGATCACACACTCAAACCAATGCCAGAATCTCCATTTCAAGATAAGAGCTTGAGTATTTGGTGACAACTCAGCAGAAAAATTCAGCTTTATGCTGATAAAAGGGAAGCAGGAGATATTTAACAGGGGCTGCAGCAGCTCCTGTGCCCTGTGCCCACTGAGCTCCTCCTATTCTGCTATTTCAGTAGCAGATATTTTAACACCACTCTCTCCTGGATCTCGATTCCTCTGGGAAAGGGCACAGAGCAAGAGGATGTCAGGCTGCAGGAATGCAGCTGATGAGAACACTGCACTTCCAGCATCTGCTCCCAGTTGGGCCAACAAAGGCTGAAATTTTGGCTACAAATTGAGCCACTTCTGCAAGCAAAGAGAGTTCCAGCCCTGCATGGTTTGAGCACAGCTGATAAGGTCCAGTGGTTGTTCCTATGGCAAAAGAGATTAATTTATAAGCTATATAAAATGTATTTAGTGAGTCTTAGAGAGATTAGATTAGAAAGAAGCAGAAAGGGGAGGGGGGGGAAGGTTAATGACATTGTTTTCTGAGCTGGAATAACTCATGCTCAAGTTGTCAGAAGCTGGGAGAGCCTTAGCATGTGGAAACTATTGGGACCTGTTCTGCCCAGGGTATCTGCTCCACTGACACAGGCTTCTCCTGGGCAAAATCTGGGGGAAAAAATATACTCCAATAACACATCATTCCTGTGTGTGCACTCTGAAGTGCTCTGCCCAAAATAATATGTTCCATCTTAGCTGCCAACTTCAACTGCACTGTCAGACAAGAGCCAGTGGTACCTGTGCTTCTGAATTGAGGGCAGAGCTGGAATTTGCCCATTAAAAGGGCAGGAACAAAGTTCTTTACTTCACACCTGGCTTGGAAATTCCAGTTTAATGAGAATCATCAGCCAGTCTCCCTCAGAGCTTCCTGCTTTAATCAGCAACCACCTTGAAAATGGGTGCAGCAGGGAGACTGCAGCATGAGCAAATAACATGACACCTCTGCAAATGTGCTAAATGAGTCAAAAATGGGGATTATCTCAAATGAGCTCCCCCTCCTGTCTCCTCCCTCCACCTATTTATAGGAAGAATGGCAAATAGTATCATCCTGTCTCCTAGATTAGTCTAGAAGTGGCTTAATATCTTCATGCCCAGACAGGAACAGCTATAGCTGACAGACTCCATTACTCTTTTAATGTGGGAAATCTTTTGCCTGATGTTTTTTTGGTTTTTAGGGTTGCTGGATAAATTCAGAATGACCAGGTCCTTAGTATTGTTTGATGGATAAATGATGATTTGCTGCTACATGTAAATGGCAAAAAAATTTAATCCTGCTGCAGAGCATCTTCCAAACTCAACGTGAGTGGAAGCAGAAGCAAACCCACTGCAGCCAGTTGAGCTGCACAAGGTTAAAGACAGGGGATTCTTTCAGTCCATTGTGATTTTTGGCTGCTCTATTTCATACTTAGATTCTCAAAGGTGAAAAGTTAAAAGAAGATCAGTGAGGTGGAGTGTAATCATTATAAAACCCCCACTGTTTTTACTTCCCTGAAAGGGGTGAGGAAGTTGAAATCTTTCACTCTCCGTGTCTGACACAGAATTGTCCTGAAGTGATGAGTCAGGTTTCCAGTAGAAACATACTGTGTGAAAGGACAATTCACATATGATTCTGCACAGTTCCCATTGTAGGGAAAGCACATAGCAGCCACCTTTAGCTTTGTCATGCTGGTTTTTCTGTTTAGCATGCAATGATTTGGGCATCTGGCTACAAACAGCACTGGCATCCCACGCAGTGTTAACAGTGACCTCTGAAACGCTGCTTGTGGGCCCATTTTGCTGTCACCTTCTGAAGTTGTGATGACTTCAAGGCCAGTAAAATTAGGTCAAGCACCTTAAACTAAAGCCAAGTTTTTATCAGTTACCAGTGAAAAATGTAGTTGGTATGGCTAGAGCTATACATTTCCTTCATCTAAGCTGGATTAGTGTCTTGAACTGGTGCCAAACCCAGAATTATATTTGCAGTGTAAGAAAAGCTTTATCACTCTAACATTGTAGAATACCTGTCATGCATAAAAGTATTTAATGTTCCCTTAACCTAGAGCAGACCAAGGCTGGCTATAATACACTATTAATCATGCTTGAAAGACTCTTAGCACGGTTTCAGTGAAGCGTTTAGGCCAGGGAAATTTTAGAGAAAGTTATGCCAAAACCCCCGTGCTACAAGCACAGCAGCTTGGCTCTGGGGTGTTAGCCCAGTTTCTGAAAACAATTGTTTTCCATTCCAATTGAGAAAATTACGTTAAAATAACCAACACATTTAGGCAGAATCACAAGTAGTAGATTTCTGGGGTTCTCATGATGCAGACAGCGCTCATATGCTTATACATATTAAATAAAGGGCAAATGAAGAAAAGCTGGGAGGTGGAATGAGTGGGAAATGTCTGGTGGCAAAACTCTAAGACAAAATTCCAGACTTAACCATTCTGAAATATTTGAAAGTGTTTCTAAAGATCTCCCTCTTAATCCTCAGGGTTCCAAAAGGACGTCTGATGCAGAGGTGCAAACAGATCCAGTGTCTATCCTACCTGCTGGGAAATCCAAGTAATGGCTCCACGTGGCTGCTGGAGGCTCAGCAGCTCTCTGCGAGCTCCCTTGCAGCAGACATGACTCATTCTTTTCCTTTACATGGCTGTCATCAAGTGCCTGAGGCTAAAGCAAACACTGGTGTATCATTTAAGGTATATCATTTACAGGGTTTGTTCCTTCCATGTTAGAAAGTGACTCTAAAGATCACCAAGCAGTGTGCTGTATGTTTAAAAAAAGGTCATGTGGATGATTTTAAATCTATAGAGGGTAGGGTATGTAAGGTAGGCAGGTGGCAGTGAACTAAATAAAAGGCAGGAAAAAAAAAATGCACGTGACAAAGGAACGTAGATTGGGCAGCAAGGCATGAGCAACAAACCCTCCGCTTTAGAGAGCTTTAAAGCAGCCAGGAAAAACAAAAATCTCCTTTGATAAATGTTATACTCAGATGTAAAAACAACCAAGTCACTTTTTGTGGTTTTTCAATAGGGCTGAAATTAGCAGGGGAAAAAAAAAAAAAAAGAAAGAAAAAAAAGGGGAAAAAAAAGCCTGCAGAAGAATAGAATCAGTGGTTATAAAGTTATGCTTCCTATTGGTTATTAATGGAAATTAAAACGCTAAAATGCAAAGGCTTTACGTGATTGAGACAACGTCTCTCATCTGGGTGAGGTGGGATAACAAATTAAAAACTATTTAAGGTTCTAATAGGAACACAAGAGGGCACCCACGTCCCCGTGCACTCCTAACACCAGGCTGTACCTACAATCCTGGGATTAATGTTTCTCAGATCATAGGAAACTTAGTTGTTTATTCAGATATTTGTTTTTATCCATACTTGTAATTAATCCTAATAAAAACCAAAATCAAAGCTGTCCAGGCACCTCCCTGCTTCACAAGACTCCTGTAATAACTGTAGTTAATAAATTTTACAGAAAATTAAGAATTCTGTTTGTTCAGTCCTGGGCAAACCTGTACAGGGAACCACAGGCCTGATATTTTAATCCACACTAGCATCTGAATGATACAGTAGTGTATATTTTGACCTCCTTATCTTTAAATAAACTAATACTTATCCTCTGGAAAAAAAAAAAATCCTTTGCTGCTTTAATTTTAAAATAAAGTTTGTTATTTATGTCCCTCTGGTCTAATGATTGATGTGACATTAAGGCAGAAATGAACACATACAAACCCTGCCCATGGAGGGAATAGCTGTTATTCATTCTTTATGGGAGTGAAGATTATAACTGGAAATCAGGGGAGAAATCTGTAAAATCTGCAGGATTCCAGTTCTAACTAGTCAGAGAGGTAAAGAGCTTTGTTTGTCCATGAGCCACTGTAGGCTGGTTGTGTTTTTGCAAACCTACAGAGTTAGAGTGAACAACCAAAACTTGCTGCTGGTTCTATGCACAGGGAGCACAGACAAAAGGTTCTTCAGATCTAATGGCACTTTCTGTTCCCCTCCCTGGCACAATGGGCCTCTCGTGCCATATAAAGTGATATCAATCAAGAGGGACCGTTTGCAGATTTCCAGTCTGATTTGTAACACCCTGTTTGTACATCTGTGTGGGACCAGTGACTCCCCCACTATGGCAGCATGAGAGAAGAACTGGGCTTATCATGTCCAGCTTTGCTGCACACACACATACAGGGGGAAAAAAAAAAAAAAAAAAAAAAAAAGAAGTTTTAGGCTTTGTCTATATTTCATGAGCTTTAATTAAATCAGTACATGTAAGGCTACATACAGGGAGACAACCACCATGGTTACACAGTGGTATGAAAGTGCCAGATGTCAGCACAGTGTGTGTTATCAGAGCAGAGGAATAAGCTGCTGATTTCATCCTGCTGTAATTGCCTCTGTGTTAGAATGGTATTTAGGCATTTTTCAAATAAAAATATGCTCTGGCTACTCAATTACATTATAGGATCACAGAATGGGTTGGGCTGGAAGGGAACTTAAAGGTCATCCAGTTCTACCCCCTGCCATGGGCAGGAATACCTTCCACTATCCCAGGTTGCTCCAAGCCCCATCCAACCTGGCCTTGAACTCTTCCAGGGATGGGACAGCCACAGCTTCTCTGGGTAAGTGGTGCCAGGGCCTCACCATCCTCACAGGGAGGAATTTTTCCCTAATATCCCATCTTACCCTGCTCTCTGTCAGTTTGAAGCTATTGCCCCTTGTCCTGTCACTCCAGGTCCTTCTAAAAAGTCTCTTTCCATCTTTCTTGTAGCTCCTTCAGATCCTGGAAGGCCACATTTAGGTCACTCCAAAGCCTTCTCTTTTCCAGGATGAAAATTTAGACTGTATATATATTATTATATTACAGACAGTGTAGATATTAATGTTGCACTATGGATAGATCAGACTTTCTGTGGAAGAGAACAACCCTTCCCCAGCCCACGGTTTAGGAGCAGGTCTGTGCTGGTTGCACTCTGTACTCCCAAGGCAATTGGAACTGCTGACCATGTGACTGGACCGTATCACTTGGCAATGGGGCTAATTTCAGGAATCAGGAAATCCTCTTGGCAGAAAAACAAGAAAAACAGTGAGTTTGGCTGTAGATGCCCCTCATGCCACGGAGCTATTATTGCAGATGAAATAACGGTTAGTGTTGGCACTGCCTCCCACAGAGAAACTCCCCGAATTTTTTGATTCTTCTCTGATAGCAGGAACAACACAAGCTTTGAAGAAGCCAGTCAGCCTTCTCATAAAGCAGCAACACATGGAGCCCCAAGAGGAAGAAAGGTCTTAGGAGATGCATCCCCAGTTAAGTTGAGCTTCCGCATTCCACATGCCCTATAAGAAACATAAAAGTACAGCTTTTATGTTCAGGCCCGGTAAAGCTTAACAAGTCATTTGGAAATCAAAGCTTTGGAAGAGGCTGCAGCCCAAGACAAAGGAAAAGAGCAGCCAAAGCAATACATTGCATTTAGAGATTGTTGTCAACAAATAAGCTCTGGCTTTAAGCATAAGACCTTTGAAGCAGCTCAGGCTGTTTCAAGGATCTTAAGGTGTGTTTCATGTAGGCATTTCGGAATAATTTAAAGCAGATGATGCTTAGTATAAATATATCTCATAAATACAAAAGGGGATGGATTGAAATAGCTACATTTTGTGTTAGAAGTGCTTCCCTCCAATGGACAGATGTTTCTCTCCCCCTCAATAAGAGAGCAGGTTCCCAGGTGGAGTTCCTGGCTCTGCCTCAGGTGTCCATCCCGCTGTCCGCAGGAAAAGTTCCCAGTAGGCCAAGCTCATCACTGCACACAGGGGTTGGGTGTTGCAGGTTTTCCTGACCTGAGAGCAAATTATCTCCGTGGAAGTGTATCTGAGCTCAGTTGTTCTTCTCTGGGAGGTGTCCAGACGTGTAACTGCGCTGCCTTTCAGGGAGGTTTTATAGATAACTCCTGGCAGGGCTGCCCTGCCCACCACGCTCAGCCCCAGCAGGACAACGGGATCTCCGGTACTGTCCGTCCATTAACCAGCCTCTGATTACACACAGGTAATTGCACTTTAGCAGCTGTAACTTATTTGGTGTAAGGACTGTCTACAGACCAAAAAAAAAACACCAAAAGCCTGGTGGTTTTCCAACCTGCCCTTTCTAGAGGCTGTCTCTTGAGGGCTGTCTATGAGGGGGCCCTGTTGGAGGTCATGCAGAGGCTGCAGTGAGGGCCCATCTCCATGTCCCAGACCCATCTCCATGTCCCAGGCCCATCTCCATGTCCCAGGCCCATCTCCATGTCCGTGCCCATCTCCATGCCCAGCCAACCCCCTGCCCAAAGTCTCCTGTCCCCAGGGTGGGGAAGGGAACCGGCAGACTTGTCACAGTTCCCCTGACATTTTAGGGGATAGAGGGCACTGAGGCAGTGCTGAGGGTTAGGTTCCTGTGCCTGTGCTCAGGGACAATAGGTGTGTGATGGCTGCTGTGACCCTGCTGGGAGTACTGTGGTGGGGCATCCTGGGGGCTGCAAAGTGTCCATGAAGGATAAGGAACCATTCAGGGGTTCACAGAAAGAGAGAGGCCTGGCTGCACATGACCTGTGGGGCTGAGGTGTTGCTGGCACCAAATCATTGCTGATTTTTTTGGGGGACACCACACCTCGTGCCCCAAACCTGTCTATGGGCTGCCAGGCCCCCTCCACCTCCTCCACCTCCACTCTGGCCTGGACAAAGCTGGGGGGCTGCCCAGGAGCTTTGGAGAATCCCCGCTCCTGCAAGTATGTGCCTGAAAAGACCATAATTGCGCTCTTGATCCTGTATAATTGGATCTTGGGAGGTTCCTGTTGGCCACCTGGCTGCTGAAAGCATTTGTTCTGATGAATTAAGTGCATCCATCCATCCATCACACTGGCTCTGCACTCCCGGGGAGGTCTGCAGAGCAATAAACTCCTCCGAGAGTATCTAGACTTTCTCCCTGTTGACCATGCCAGACCTGTATCCACCCTCAGCCTGGTGTTACTCTGGAGCAGCTTTCTAGTTGGGAATCTGATCAGGATCTTGTAAGTATGAGATTCTTCACTCTGCTCACACTGAGACCTGGATCTGACATCTAAGGGAGTAGCAAAGCTACTTCCAGGGTTTGTGTGTTTCAGAGCTCTGCACCCAGGGCTCAGAACATGTTTTAAGAATACTTTAACACCTTTTTATGTGTAAATGTTTACAGCTGGCTTTGAAGCAAGGGGGGCAGCAAAATCCATCGCTTCATCCATGGAAAAGGTAGCGTGAGAGGAGATAAACAAAAAAGGTTGGTGTCCAGATGGGCTGGGCTGTGGGAACTGACCCCATCTGGGAGGTTAGAGGAGGAATAGCTCGAACTTCTGTATTGTCATACACTCATTTGAGAATATCAGTGAAGAATCTGGATTTGCTATAGACTCCACCACTTCTGGATAACACACCCTTGTCTTTACTGGCAATTTCAGCAGTTTAGCAGTTCTGGGAACACAAAAACAGGAAATTCTGCAGCAGCCTTGATGGAGGCTGAAGATGCGTAGAAATTCCTTAAAGAAATGTTATTCTCTGAAAAACTATCAAAAGCCTTGAAGAAGAATAAACCTCTTATCAACAGTCTTTGCTTTTACTTAATCATTTCCTATTAAATTTGTCACCTACTGAAGTGCAGAGGAAAACAGCCTCCTGCACAGGAAGCAGGAGCAATTGGACTTGGAACCGGAAAGGGACAAAGTCCGAATTCCTTCTTTATCACATCCCACTGTGAGCAGGTGATGCAGCATTTGGCATTACCCCTTCACCTACCTTTACATAGCATAGAAATGAGGTCCTTTACTACCATCACAGTGCACAGGGACTGATAAAGACAGACCCCAAACACGATGACATTTAAAACACAATTAGAATTTTGCAGACTCATCTTTGTTGCCGTGCTCCACAAATTTTGGGGATGGTTGTGATTACTTCATTAGGGTTGTTTGGAAAACAGAAGGGAAGTGGGGATTAAGTTGCAGAGTTTTCACTTTTTTTTTTTTTTTTTTCTGTCAGCAGTTTCTAGTCAATTGGAGAAATAGATTCTTAGTTGGTATAGTCTGCAATTTTATTACTTCAGTAAATGAAACTGAAGTAGCCCAGAATGTCGAGGCACTGTCACCACAGGAAGCTTTCACTTTGCAGCTTTTGAGCCCTGGCAGTGACTGTCACAAGAGAAGGAAAAGGATTGCTTGTGAAATATTTGCTTCTAAAATTGAGCTGAAGCTTAGTTGTTGTTTGGTTTTTTTAACCACTGATTCATAGCATTGGAAAGGCATATAATTATCAAATGCCCTGTTCCTATACAAACAGATTATATAGCTTCTGGTAAACAAAAGACTGAGAGAAATTAGAACATATCTCTGTCTGGTACAGCTGAAAATCATTCTATCAGTCATTCACTTGAGAAGGTCCAAATCAAAACTGTCACGATTCCTCTGTGGGCAGGTTGTCACTGAGCACTGCATTCAGGCGCTGGTGATTCCTTTCCAGGGCACAAGCAGAGGCTTTGGAAGAAGGTGTTGGATTTTGCCTCCCCCTGTGTGGGCTGGAAGGGAGTGTGGGGTGGCAGAGCAGTGGGAAATCACTGTGAGGAACAGCCAGAGTGGAGCTTGCAGATGTCCTGCTCCTGCTCCCAGATCTGTTCCTTCTCAAAGCCTTCTCACCCAGCCTCTCTGTAGGACACCGTAAATTCCCATCTCTGCATAGTTTACACAATTTCTAGAGAATCTATGAACATGAGTGCTTGTTGACACTGCTCTGGAGGTGATACCATGTCATGTGTGAATGCACATTGTGGCTGAGGAGATCAGGTTCATGTAAACATCCAGATAAATAGACACTTGGTGAGTTCCTAAGGCCAGGTGGTTCTCACTGGACTACTACTGCAGGCTTGCAGGAGTAAACCTGTGCTAGCTCTGCAGCTATTTTATAGCTTTAGGTATTTATTTCTATAAACTAAAATCCCTGGTGTGAGCTGAGGGTGGCTGAAAGGTGTTCTCTCAGCTGTCAGACAAGGAGAGCAAGGAGAAGCAGACTGTACCCTCTCAAATTCCTGCAGCACAAATTAGCAGGCATCCTTCATCACTTTCAGTAATCAAGGCTACATAACTTTATTAACACCTATTTACTGACACAAAATGCTGTATCTCTATTCACATCCCCAATCATAGAGCAGCATCTGCTCCAAGATGTTGTAGAAAAAGTTCCCTGTACCCAGAGAACCCACTGATGGGTCACACCTGAAGCATTTTGGTGATTGCAGTTAAGTGCTTGCAACTGTGTGAGCAGAGCAGCCCTGCCAGAGACACAGCTACACAAATTTAATTCTGGTGTGACTAAATCCCTGCAAAAGCTTTTATCGATGTTGTGACTATACTTGAGAATCATCCCTGGCTCTCTTCTCCCACCTTCTTGCCTCCACACATTCCTGCCAGTAAAACTGCCAAGTAAAAACAAGGTTTTGTCTCTGTCAACCTGCTGTTGAGGTGGGATCTGCAGGTGTCAGGGGGACCTGCCAAGGTTTAATGACTGCAGTGGGGTGAGACAGCCCAGGTGGGTTTCATTTCTGAGGTGAGGAGAAGGTTTAAGCTCCTTTGGAAGGAATTGGGAAAGAAGACAGAGCTAACACACAAGCTGGATTTCGACGGGAGCAGGTAAGAGCTGTGTGTTCTCCAGCCACCCTTCAGGCAGACAGGATGGTGTGGGATGGTTTTGTTGCCTTCCAGTCTGGGGTGTGTGCTCAGCCATTCACATGGAGTCCTCTTCTGGTTTCCCAAGAAAACACCAGTCCTTGATAAGCTTTTTTGTGTTCAGCTTTCTCTGGTGCTTGTGAGGTGATGTGCCTGGGACTGCTGTGTGATGCCTTAGCTCAACCCCTCACTAAAACCTGACCTTTGGGAGGCTGTACACACCTGTAACCCAGTGCAGCCATTCACTCTCCCACCTTTTTGTTAGAAGCCAAAATGTGGACTTAGCCAGTGAACTTCAACCCTGAAATCATAAACAACTCTATCAATATTTAATTAAAGGTAAATGGCAATAATAAAATGTAAATTCACTGAAGCCCAGAACTATGTGGGAACATTCATCACAAAAATAACAGGCTTGGTTTTTAAAGTTACCTTACCACATGAAATGTGCTGGGAAGTAGGGGAAATGTCACTAAAGCCTCACTAAGAGACCCAAGCAGGGCTTGTATTGCGTATGTGAGAAAAACAATGGTGGATTTTGGCATGTCAGCATCAGAAAACCTGCCTGTGCCAGTGGACATAAAATACTGTTTCTTGGGTTAATCTTGCAGGGGGTTGTTTCTCTTTTTATTCTTTCTCAACAAACAAAATTATCTGTATCTCTGACGTTTGTGATCTACTTAAAGTGTTGCAAAGAGGTTTAGAAATGGTACAAAAGGAACCTGAAGTGTGGCGTGTTTGGAGCTGGGGGACGTGGCAAGGGGAGGGTTAAGGCAAATCTGCCTCCTTTCCTTGTTCCCTGTCAGTCAGGAGAGCTGACCTGCAGTGATGTAACATAATATGGACACCCAGGCTTTTAACAAATGTCACTTTGAAACAAAGCATGTGCTTTTAGAGAAAGTTGTTTGTTTTAACTGAACCCAAAATCAAGCATTCATCATCTTGTCTCCTGTAAAGCATATTGTTCTAGCTTGGAAAAAACTGAAACTAAACCATATGCTGAAAGTGGAAGAATTTAGAAAAACTTGCTTTCTTTCCCTCCAGTCTGTGCCTCATTTTTTTAACTTCAAGGCAGGGGGGAGAAGGAATTGCTATAGACAGGGTAAAGATGGTAGTTGCTATTCCCAGTCCTTTACACAAGAGTAGGTGCTTTCAAGTACTTGGAAACAAACATTGTACTAAAATTACAACTGGTTACTGGCAGAATTACTCATAAATGTCTATATTCTAGGATGGAAATAGTATTTAGGGTTTTGCAGAAAGTGTTCCTTAAGCGTTTTGTTCACAGATGTATCTTTGTTCTTATGTACACGTGCTGCCAAGAATTTCCTAAGCAACTACTGATTATGCATACTTCAATTTTGGGTATTGGGCTTGTAATTTCTTAAAGAACTGAACCTTTTATGAATGCTGCTTCTTTGGCAAGGAGATTTTATAAAGGTCACCCCAAACTGGCATTGTTACCATGCTTCCAACCTTCTACTTTACCTTGAATTTACTTCTCCAAGTTGACTCTTCAAAAGAATGTAGTGTTACTCCTATAAATGTTGAAAAATACTATGTTAATTTAGAACTGGATTTCGAAGTTTGGGGGCAAATCACTCTCTGCTTTTGAGGAATATTTTCTGTGTTTTCAGGATCAAAAATTTACTGTTGATCAATCACCTCTAAGTGCTTTTTTTATATCTGACTTCCTTTAAACACATTTAGTTGATCTCTGCCCTGCCATCAAGGCAACATGAAGTACTCCTGAAAGTTTTGCAGTCAGAGATAATCAAAACTAATGTGAGCGATGCAGTTGCTATCAGCAACAACCATCTCGGAGAGTAAAGTGAGATTTCTATTCCAGTTGTTAGTCTGAATTTAGATTTTGCTGTTAACTGTCTATAGAAAAAAAATTGGCAGTTTTTGCAAGCTGATCTTCAAAGTAGACACCTCAACTGAGATAATGCTTTTTTCTTATTTATACTTCCTAGTTGTAATTGGGCTTGCTTATATTAAAGCCAGGGATACAGAGAACATATAAAAAGATATCTACATTTATTGTTTGATTTCACTTTTCCAGGTGTAATATACACCTGAGACATCCCTCTATAAACCAGGTTTGTTAAATGTCTCCAAGAGACAATGTTTCCAGCTTCACCATAGCCCTGATTCACACGTGCTTGTTGTTCCAGTGAGAGATGTCCAGGCTTAGGCAAGACAGGCTTTTTCTTTTTTTTTTTTTTTTTTTTTTTTTTTTTTTTTTTTTTTTTTTTTTTTTTTTTTTTTTTTTTTTTTTTTTTTTTTTTTTTTTTTTTTTGTTGTTGTTGTTTGGTTGGGTTTGTAGGGGGTTTTTTGGTTTGGTTTGGTTTTGAGGGTTTTTTTGTGTTGCATTTGATGGAATATTTAACTTTCATTATCAGAACTAGTCCTGAGCTGTTTATGATTTAATATCCGGCCCACGAGGAGGTTTAGGCTTGGGCCAGATGATGAATATTCTATAAAAGCTGATGTTGCTGCACTGCATAAAGGAGCAGCTCAGGTGGAAAAGGGAAGGTGCCAAAAGGGAGGTGTTCACACTGAAATGGACTGCAAACAAGCTGCTGCAGAACCATCTGCAGGACCTGTTCTCAGCAGTCAAATATTAAAGATTAAACAGATAAAACAATCCTCGCTATTGAAAATCAGATTACTGCTTTCATGCATGTGTATTGGCAGTGCAGCCTTGCCACAGATGGACACTATTAAAGGGAGTAATCAAATACCAACATGTGTTTCATACAGAAAGAGACCCTGACCAAACTGCCTAGCAGGAGAATTCTTGTATTTATTTTTATATCAGAGACGTAACCAAGATTTAAGATTTTTTTTTTATGCTGATCCTGTGTTGGTTAATGGGAACTCTCTGTGGGACTTGTGAGAATCACAATCTAAAAATGCATAAGGCATTTTTAATTATTTTGAAGAAAAACTATAATGCATGAAGCTGGGTTCACACGAGGTATTGTCACTCTTGCAGGCAGGTTCCAGCGTGTGCTGGGATAATTCAGATGTCAAAAATTGACTCTCTTTTCCTGTAATTAAAGGGGTGTTTAGGATTCTCTAAACTGAATTTAGTACAATCACAGAGTGCAAAACAGATGCAATACTGCAGCACAGTAAATATTGCAGCCACTTGCGGAATTACTTGGCATCTGATGTTTCTGAAGCTCCCTGTGGCCGGAGCAGGGACAAGGGCATTGTGCACAGATCTGCAATCGTCACATCGCGGTCCCAGCAGCTCTGTTCAGGCTGGGCAGAGCAGGCTCCTCCCCTGCCTTCCTGGCAGAAAAACACACAATATTGTCACTTCCCTGAGCTGCTTCCTCGTGCAGCAGCTGAATCCCATCCCCGTCCAGCTCCGCTCCCCCAGCCTCTGTGTCCTGGGAATGCTGAGTGACTCCATTCCTGCCACGGCCTCTTCAGTAACTCTGAAAAAAAAAAAAAAAACACACACACACAAAAAACCACCAAAACAAAAAACAACAACAAAAAAACACAAGTTTCTGCTGTTATTGCAGGATTTGAAAATTATTTTCCCAGAATTACATGTATTTTTAACAACCAGTTTGTCAAAGTTTGCTGCCTTTTTTTTTTTTCTTTGTATTTTTTTTTTCTTCCACATAGCCCTGCTGTTCCACTGCAGTTAATCTGTTTGTCTATAATAATGTTAGGTTTGTTTTAACTTTTATGGAGGCGGTTGATCAGATCCTGTGGATTACTGAACTCAATAAAATCTCTGTGCCCTGCAATCCTATATTACACAGTATTTCTTGCAAATTCACTAAATGTCAGCACAGTGGTACCAATAAAATCACACAGGCTGCTTTCTTAACAGGGCAAGAATGAGTTGTTCTATCCAAAAATGACTGTCTGAAGCAGATTTTCCATGAACTGTTTTGTCAGTGTGTGCGTGCATGCACACATATCCAATCCCGGCATTCCTGGGACCTCATGGATTAAGTTCCCCTAAGTATCCATGATATAATTTCTTCCAGGACCAGATTCATGTGGTAATGTCATTGTTACACAACTGCTTTTCTCAACTTTAAAATAACGACATTAAGTACCAAATAATCAGAAGTTTTCTTCCTTGCCTTCCTCACTAATTTTTTTTCCAATGTGAAATTTTAAAGCCAAAAATAATTGGGGAAAAAAAAAAAGGTTTAAAAAAAACCCACACACACACAAAACCAACAACAAAAAAAAAAACACGAACAAAAGGAAACGGTCTTCTGCACCAGAAGTACAGACATTATGTTGCATCAAAAAGAATTTTGTTATCTCCCCTTCCCCACCCCCGAAACAGAAGTTGTTTCAACATCCTGGCTTGTCCCTGCTCTCATACCAGCAATATGTTCTTTGGCATGTCCTGAGCATTACAGCAACAGCCCAGCCTGCCAGAGTTTAATAGCTCTGCTATGTGATTATAGTTTTCAGGCCATACCCATTTTATTGACACAGTTTCCTTTTACTATTGCTTAATATCACTTCCCTCCTCTTTCTGCCGCCCCCTTCCCCCGTTATCCAGCCCCGGCTCTCTCTCCAGTGCCAGTAGAGGGCACTTGGATTTAGTTGCTTGGACTAAAACTACTCAAGCAGTTGCACTTAGATTTTTTTTTTTTTTCCCTGTCGTCCCATTCATAGGAACCTGGAGACTAAAAACAAAACCCAAACAAACCCATAATCCCACCCTCCACGCTCCCAATTTCTGTGGAGCTCAGGGAGGGCAGAGTGGTGCCCGGAGGAGCTGATGGATGTCACTGCAGGCAAGGCACCATTTTGGTGAACTCCAACATGTGTTTCCTTTCGGAGGATCTCTCTGATCGGAGAGGGAGGATAATGAGAGGGTCCTCTAAGATGTTTTCAGAGCAATTTCTTCACAGTAGTGCTCTGGGTAAATAACACTTCTGCAGCCTCAGCAAAGTGGGGGCTTATCCCAACTCCAGCTGAGCACAGGGCTGCAGTGCACACCTCCCAGCTTCCCTGCTCCCTCCTCTCTTTACTCTTGGGTTATTTTTATATTTTTTTCAGGATTCACAGCTCAAGCTGGATGTTGTGTCCAGTAATCTCTGTTCAGGTTTCCTGTTAATCCTCCCCTCCTTCACAAAGAATAAAGCAGTGCCACTGTGTGGTTTAATTCCAAACAGTTGGCTCAGAGAGCTCCTGTTTGGGGTCTCACTGGGGATGGGGTTTCATTTGGTGCCTTTTTTGGGATCCCACTGATTAAAAGCTGATGTGTGACTGGCAGTGGGGTAGACAAAAGCAAAGGAGTGTCACTGAATGGGAGAGGAGTGATGATAAAGGGGAAATGAGACCTGCCTTGTAAAAACTGAGGTACATTGGACAGGAAAAAAGTGCCTAAAAATGTATCCATGCACACTGTGACATGAATGTTAAGCAAGTGCCACAGAAGTGCTTTTAAATTAAAAAGAGAGAGGATAAATGAGAATAAGTGCCTAATGTATATGAAAAGATATATTCTCCACTCCATTCTCTCTTTGTCTTTCAAATGCAGAAGAAACAAAAAGGTCAAGAGAGATTTGGTCGATACCATAACACGGAAGTCACTTTTTGTGCCATTGTGAATGTGTTATTGTTCTTCTCCTGCTGCCTTGTTCATATTAAGAATGAAATAAAAACAATGCTAATGACAAGAAAGGGACAAAGCCTGTGCTGGGCCAGATGGCTGCTGGGGAGGAAACTCTTACCTGTGTTTTTTACCACATTGCTTTGAAGAAAAACTGAGCTGTTTATTCTCACCGTAACCTTCTCAGAAAGCAACTTACAGTTTTCTGCTTGAGCCCTGTGAAATGTCTCACTGAAACCTTTCCCTCCCAACACTGCCATCCAACTGGGAAAGCTGGTACCTCACAGAAGTTACTGAAGTGTGTCTGGTACAAAACACAAGGCACGTTGATGGCTGACAAGAGAACACAGTTAAAGACAATTGATTTGAGATTTACATATCTTAAGTGTGTATGCAGTTGTTCAGTCAGTTATGTCCTTTCAGTTCCTGTGGAAGTCAGATAACTGTATAGCTGCTTTGTGAGATACATAATTGCCTGGTTATGTACATAATTAATTAAATGCTGTGTGCAATCATGACTGCATGAGTAGAACAGGAGTGCAGTCGTACCTGTCACAATAAGCTGAGCTCGGACAGACAGCTGAGTTATTAATGCTGCACATACTGGGACAACTGGGATCCTTTACTTGTCATGTAACTTCAGCAGAAGAGCTGCCATGCAATCAGTTGCTTTTAAAAGGAAGTATTCTTCCTCTGCAGGCTGCGCTGGCCCAAAGTATTCACAGTCCTGCCCTAAGACAAAGCTGTGAAATAATTTGCCAGCGTTTCTGGTGTTATTTCCAGTACAAAACTCATCCTGGTTTAAAAAGTGCACTCCTTGTGCGTTATCAGTTACGACCTTTCAGGATAAAGAAAAGCTTTCAGTCTCCTCCATTCATTGTGATTTGGAGAAGGTATTGTCTTTGTAAAGTCTTTTTGTCCAACAATTCACACAACGGGGTCTTGGTTTGAGGCTGCAGCTTTTAGGAACTATGATATTTCCTGAGGCTGGAAATGGTGAAACCCTTCTAAAACTGACTAATATGTATTTCAGTTTAATGATGGAAAACGTGTGTTCAGAACTCTCTCTTTAAAGGTAAAGGATGTTCCTACTAATCTGCTGTCTGAAGTTCCCGGTATTCGGTGTCAGCACTCTGGCTCAGGCAGATGTGAGTCACGGATCCAGAGCAAATCTTTGTGTGAATGAGGCGAATGTTCGGGTTCTTCAGTCGGTTCTGACCGGCACATCACTGCTCTGAGATTTCTTTGGTGATAAGAATAAGTATTTAAATCTGTTGGCTGAAGCAATTAGCAGTTCACCCTTTAGTCACAACTCGCAGGCTAAAAGAGAAGAAATGTGCTTAGATAACAGGAAAAAAAACCCTAAATTTAATTTGAGGTCCTTGTGCTTACAACTACTGTGCTGTGTATATCCCTATTTCTGACTCTACATGAATTTGAATCCTATGGTGGACGAAGGCTGAGTTACCAGAACCACAAAGATTTTTATTTACATTTTTTTAACACACAGTCTGGAAGGAGAAGGAGAAAAATAATTTGTTAGTTGGCCTAGTAAAAAGTATTATGTTTCCCTATAGCTTTGCCTGCCATAAGGAAGGGTGGGATAACCTGCTTAGGTTTTCCTGTTGCATTTCTGCCAAGCAGACATTATCAGTAGTGTCATTCCTGTAAGTCAGTCATCCTCTTGGAAGGGAAGAGGTGACACAGCTCTGTGGTTTTTTGGGTGCTGAGGGAGTGTGGAACAGTGCCCAGGATGGATGCAGGGTCCCACTTCCACTGCTGGATGGAGTGTAAAGAGCATGGATGCACATCTTCACCTGGCTGGGGCTGCAGAGCCTCTGCCCCATGCCCAGTGTGGGGCCCATGGGATGGTCCTAAGCCCACTGTGGGCACAAGGAGCCAGGTTGACAGAAACCTTCTTGCTTTTGTGTTCAGGTTCATTTATTTAAATGAAACAAGCCAGGGGCAGTCATAAAAAGGGGTTTGACAGCAAATTCTGCGTTGGCAGCAATGAGTGGGGATGGGGACCTGCCTGTGGTTTAAGATTTGGTGATAGGCTACTTCCAGCTTTTCCTCCATGGGGAGATATTAATTTATTACATAAAACAGGGAGTGTCACCAGAATCAGAGTGGGCAACCAGCATAAATCTGGTTTATGTTCTTCCCCTTAGTGTTCATGTACCTGCACAACACAAGCAGAAACAATAAAAGCTGTGGCTAATAGGACAGTAAGAAGCAGAGCAGAAAAGGGCATATTTTCAGGTAGTTCTTTTCTGTCCACAACCCCACTACAGGGAGTAAAAGCTTGAAATATAAAGCACAACCAAATGCATATTGGACATTGATAGACAGAACTTGTTAGGAGTAAAAAATAAAACAAAAACCCTCATGCACTATTCCACATCTGCCTGAAAAACTCTATAGTGTTTCCTTGCTTCTAATAAAGATCACACAGAGCTAATGCTCTATCAAAGCTTAAAGGCCAAACAAATGCAGGGTTCACCTCCTCCTAGAGCCTGTGCCCTGGTTTTATTGGCATGCACAGCACAGGCAGTGTCGTGAGAGGCTTGTGAAATGCAACTTCCCACATGCAGCAAGACTTTCTGATCAACCTGCTGCAGATTTTCTTAAAAGATACCAGTGTTCTTAGAAAGAGCATCACTTCCTTTAGTCTTGTCAATAAAACTCCAGAAAGAGGGAGAAAGAGAGGGCCGAGAGAAGAACAATCTAACAAGAATAAAGTTTGCAGGGCTCAGGGTGGTTTATTGGAGCTGAGCAATCGATATTTTGCAGGGTGATTTACTCTGTGAAGCAGGAACAGCAGTTCCTCCTTCAAAGCCTACCAAGTGACAACAGAATCGAGGCAGAAACCCTAATTCTGGAACCTGATATGTCCAGAAGATTTGGGGGTCTCTGCCCAGCCTGTGTGTGGTGACTGATAACCTATCTGAAAGCTCCTGCCCGCTTGGGCCAGGAGCCGTTGGTGTTATCTGTGTCAGAGGTAGCTATAGAAAGAGAAATTGCTGATTTTGTTTCCACACAGAAAGTGGTTGAATACTGGTGTGCTCAGAAAGAAAAAAACACGGTATCTGGGGTAGGGCAAGTGACATTTGTAACGTCAGTGAGAGTCAGGTTTGGGTTTGGAAAGAGCAGACCAGGCTGAGTAAAATAAGTGACCCAAATCTGAAGTAACATGCTCAAAACTTTCTTTTTCTTCACTTAAAATACCACTCAGTGTGTCTCACTTTATCATTAGGTATTAAATGCCTCAAATGTAGGTACTGGGTAGTTTGTTTAGATGAAAAGTAATATTTTGGTGAATGAGGTAAAAGAAGCCACTTACGGATTCATTCACAATAATCGTGAAGAATCTAATTTAACCCTTTTTTCATTTTAAATCACCTGATTCAAGTTGATTTGTTCACAGTGATTTGTCAAATAGCTTGTGCAAAAAAATCACAATCCTGTGATTTTTCCGTGGATGGTCCAGCAGGAGGTTGACATTGTTCAGCTTTTTGTCACATGATTGGCCACAAGTCACATTCTGTTATTTTTGTTTCCTGTTTGACGATCGAAATAAGAGATTTTCAGGTCTTGAGAATTATCTGATCTATTATGCAAATCAAAACCCAGCTGCTGAGAATTGATCCAAGAACACTTTTACTTCTGACTGTTCGACCCAAAACACGTTTGGCTTCGGGACTCACAGTGGAGCTGCTTTTCCTCAGTATTCTGGAGAACAAGGATGCACAAATATTTTCTTCTCTTGGTTTTAGTTCTTTAGTAATGCTTTATCCATCTTTTGGGTTAAAAGCTACATCTGGGCAGCTGCTCATTTGATGTATCACAGGGCACTTTGTTCCTCTCCCTGTGGAAAGGCACTTCAAGGGTTTCATATAAAGGCTGTGCAGCTCCAAGCGTGAGTGGGTGGGTATTGCCACAGTGCCACGAATTGCACTCACCAAAATAGAATCACAGAATGGGTTGGGTTGGAACGGACTTGAAAGATCATCCAGTCCCCATTCCATCCAATTCCATGGGCAGGGTCCCCTTTAACTATCCCAGGTTGCTTCAAGCCCCGTCCAACCTGTCTGGGGACACTTCCAGGGATGGGGCAGCCTCAGCTTCTCTGGGCAACCTGTGCCAGGGCCTCACCACCCTCCCAGCCAAGAATTTCTTCCCAATATCTTATCTAACCCTACTCCCTGTCAGTTTGAAGCTATTCCCCCTTGTCCTGTCACTCCAGGCCCCTGTAAATAGTCTCTCTTCATCTTACCTGTAGCTCCTTCAGGCACTGGAAGGCCACAATTAGGTCACCCTGGAGCCTTTTCCTCTCCAGGCTGAACAATCCCAATTCTCTCAGCCTTTCCTCCCAGCAGAGCTGCTCCATCCCTCTGGTCATCCTGGTGCCTCCTCTGGACTTGCTTCAACAGCTCCATGTCCTTCCTGTGCTGAAACCCCAGAGCTGGAGGCAGCTCTGCAGGTGGAGTAAATTTAAATTAGACCTCAAACTGCTCGTGCAAAGGCCACAGGAACATTGCAGGTCCTTCTGGCCACACCAAAATAGCACCTTTCATTTGTGATGGGCCCCAACATTATTGTCTATTAGTAATTGAATTGAAGTAGAAAAAAGTAGTACAAATGTATGATGGCTGAGGAAGAGATTAGTTTCCTGTAGTCTACATAACACTGTTTTTAATAATCTCTGCCACAGTTTTAATATCAGTTTAAATTAAAGACCACAAGGTAAGATCACACTCAAACTGAACGTTGCTAAACTAATTCTATGTCTGCTCATAAAAGGCATTTTTATAAAGATATGGTTAGTGAAAAGCAAATGTTCAAGCAGTGTCTGTCAGCAACCTCACTGCCAGTTGACAAAATGGGACTTGCTGATTGTAGCTCCCTTTGAAAATTAAGAGGGTAGGGGGGAGACATAAAGAAAAACCCATCACGGAGAAGAGATGTCAGCTTCTAAGAATAATACAACGATATACATTAAAATCCTGTTTTCAAAGCCTATAAATCATCAGGCAGCACATAAGGACAGGTAGCGTGTGCTCTGTGTCACTCCCTCAGCAGCAAAGGGTGTTCCTAGAGGTGCCAGAGTCTGGTGTAATCTGCAAATTGGGTAATTCACCCAGAGGAAATCAGGAGCTGATTATCTGCAGGACTCTTGGACTTAAAGTGCTTTATGAAATCACCCCACTGTAAGCAGAATTCTGTTCAGGTCAAAAGCAGAATGGTTTGACAAGGTTACATTTAAATGAATGTTAGGAAAAAAACCCTTGGAATTTGTTTTTGTCTGTTTATTTTATAGTTTAGACTACAGTGCTATCTATTCTACAAAGAAAACCACAGAGTTTTCAAGTCTAAATATGTGAAACTTTTTTAACATTTGGAATTAATCCAGTAATTCAAGGTCTCTCAATCCAAGGTCAAGTCAAACTTTCTGCAGAACTGTACTTTTATTTTCTGTGTTTAGCTATATCTGAGAAAGGGGGAAGGACTAAATGAATTTTGGTATAATTCAGTTAGAACAGAATTCTGCCACTTAAAACTGCATTTATAGGCAGTACACTATAATTTGCACAAATTCATGCCTCTGAAATGGCCACATTCATCACTGTTAGAGCAGGGTGGGCTTTCCTGGAAGTGCACCAGGAGTAGCCCTGCCTCATAAGACAATAAGAAGGACCAAATTCCCACTTGCCTTCAGATGAAAGTGAATTTCATACGAAACGTATGAAACTGGTCATGGGTCACATCCAGCTGCAGTTATTTTGGAGAAGGAAAGGGGGGGTTCTGTTTCTAAGGCCTTTAGTTTTGTGGAGCCTGTCTGGAACACTTTCACTTGGGTCATTTAAGCAGAAAGAAAGTTACCTGAAGTATATAAACATGACAAATCATGACAGCAAACTTTCCTGATCACAAGAGGCTTTGATGACTAGGTTGGACTTAGGCAACATTAAAAAAAAAAAAAAATGCTTGGAAACTTCAATTTTGTGGCATATACACAGACTCTGAGTGTAAATCAGTAAATGCCTCTGTTCATGTTCATTCGATATCCTGATTTTAAACAGTATTTTCTACTGGGTAGGCTGTAGGTGCAATTTTTTACATTACTATTTTTAAAAGGAAAGTGAGATAAGTTTGGGCAAATTTCACTCACTTCCCTGTCATTTCAGGATTCTTCTGTGCTCTGGACATGTGAGGTTATTTATATGTGAAAATCAACTCTTAGAAAATACTTATTTAACACTCCTGCTGGAATAACTCCTCCTTGGGAGTAAGGAGTTTTATTCAAAGGTCAGGATGTGGCCCCACAGCCAGAAGGAGAGTCTGTACTGGACTCAGTGTTGGATCATTTCTGCGGTTCAGGATCAAAGCTCTTCTGGGATAAGATCTTTGTTTATAGAGAAGCTGGTGTGGTGGGGTGTTTGGGTTTTGTTCTCCTTTTGTTTTGCCTCCTTGTGGGCAGTTGGTTGCACTTGCAGAATGGAAGGGACTGGGAGCATCGTGTGTCGTCTCCTGCTGGACACACTTTCAAGGGAGACGGTTTGTGTGTCCTAAAGATGCTCCCGCTCTGGATCTGGCTGAGCCCTCCCCTGAAGACTCTCTGTGTCCAGCTCTCCTTGACAGAGCAAGCTTTGTCTCTGGCTCTCATGTGCTCCATCCTGAGCTTTGTGATCTGCATTTTCCCAGCGGGGCACAGCTGTCACGGTGACTCACAGGCTGAAAATCACCCTTTGATGTAGCTGTGGCTCCAACCATGGAGCGTGTTCTCCTGTTCCTTGTCCCGTCTAGTTTGAAGTGATTCAAACACTGCTCCTGTTAGCAAAATATTCCATAGTCTAGGAGACTCTTGTTATTCAGCCTAATTTCATTTCAGCCCACACTATTTCATGCCAGTCTTTAAAGTTTACACACGTCAAATATTTTAAGTTCTTATCATATCCTCCCTTAGTCATAATCTTACCAATTAAATGCATTCAACCTTTCTGCTGTTTTTTTCTTAATAAATTAATTTACCTAGAAGCCATTTTACTCTTCTATTCCCTGAGTTAGCAATAGAGCTCGTTAAACAGATGGGCATTAAGGAGGGGGAAGGGGGAATTTTTTAAAATCAAAGTGACTCATGCAGAAATATCAAAACATACTCAGAAATGAAGCAACTTTTTAAAAAAAATTAATACTGTTGAGACTTTTTATTAGATAGAAGGTTCTCTAAAGATTACAACAGTTGTGCAAATTAATCCTGTGTTCTTACTGTTGTTGTTTTTTTTTTTAACAAGTCAGTTCAGAGCTTCTGAATTATTCTAAAATTAGTTAGTGATTTATGCTGATTTTTTTTTTCCCGGGGTCTTCAATGATGATTTAATCTGAGCACACTTATGATTTATGTGAAATTATTCATTATGCAGTTGGCCTTATGTGAGACAATAAATCGCCCCTTTCAAACAATAGACTGGCTTTTGGAGAGGAGTTAGGGCTGAGAGAAGGGTAAGGAGATAATACCAGAGAGACTGCTTGGAATTTTAAACTGATATTAGGATGTTCTGTGAGTAGGCAGGGAGGCTGCCCTGCATTTCCTCCTGTCTGGAACATTAAGTGTTCAAGTGCAGTAATGGTGCTTCCTGTCAGTGGGAATTGTTTAGCAGCTGATCACTTTATAAAGTGGAAGGGCAGGGGAAGCGACTGAAATAGCTGGGGATAGGAAATTCCTGCAGAATAGAGAAGTAAAACTCTAAAAGGCCTCGAAGTGAGTAATTGAGGAAGATGGAGCTGCAGTGGCTTCTCTCACTTTTCAATTAGTTTGATTTGCTCAATTCTCCCCGGTGGGAGTGATCCGATCACTGGAGGCTCCTGATGCCGAGTCCTGCTCTGCACTGTTACACATCACGTGGCCAACAACAACAACAGCAAAAAAGGATTCATTCCTTCTCCCACAAAGCCTGCTTCCCCCCTCCACCCCCCTTCTCTTTTTCAAACATCCAGTTGTCAATTAAAAATTGCAGTATTTTTTTCAAATGGTTGGGGAAATGCTATTTTCCAGTGGGATATGAGAAGAAAACTTTACAAGTTGGGGGAGGGGAGTAACAACAAAGCACTTATTCTTCCCTTTCCCCTCCCCCAGGAGAGGGAGGAAGCAGAGGAGTGGTAGTAGAAGTAGGAAGAAGAAAGGAATTAAAAAGTAAAGAAAACTTGAAAGTGGAGTGAGGACTGGAATTTAAAGGGGAACTGTGCAGTTTTAGAAAATGTTTGGCAAGAGGGCTACATTCTGGGAGATAGTGGAAACTCTGCATTTAGCAGTCACTTTAATTTCCAGCACGTGCATTGTCCTGCTGGTATCAGTTTAGTTACTCTGATTGATTCCAAGTGAAGGTGTGGCCTAAAGGTTTAGGCTAAACCCCAGCTGAGATGATTTGTGTAACATCCTGGCTGCTCCTGTATTGGGGGAGATGTAACTCACTTGGATAGTTTCAGCGGGCAGGTTTCATAACCTTTAAGCTGGGTGTGTGCTGATTCAGTGTGGTAAAAGCAGCACTCAAAGGGAGTTCAGCTTTGTGTGGTGAGGGCTGTTCTCTGAGGATTAGTCCAACCACCTGTTACTAAAACATGAAACCCAGTCAGAGAAACAATGACATACCTTTCCAGATGCACGCAGAAAGGCACACCTTGGGTGGAAGAACTAACTGCAAGAACATTTTGGTGGGGGACACACCAGCTTTTGCCTTTCAACTTTCAAAAGTGAAACTTTTCTGCTGCTTTCCCTGCGTGCCAGCTTTGCATTTCTGTGATTTTTGTGCTCTGACTTCATGCACACACACACGTGCACACACACTGTGAGACACAACCCACTGAATCCTCTGTTTGAGCACAGTTGCACTGTCCAGACTGTTGATAAGCAAAGAGGAGCAAAGTATATGTTCCATGCTTGAAAGCACGTGCTTTTCCACTTTGTAGATGTACACATGACATGGGCAAAAGATATATAACAGATATATAACATTGACGAGTATTGACCCGGGGGAGAATCTTTCCTGACTGGTTTTCCTCTTAATTCTTGGTTTTAAATACAGAGATATTGTTTGGTTTTGTTGTACTTACTCTTGAGTACAACTGCCTTGAAAAGCAGCATTTCCAGTTCTCAAGGATTTCTTTCCCATTTTTTTTTTTTTTTTTTTTTTTTGGTTACTGGTTTTCAACTTGCTCTGGGTTCTGGGATAATGAAGTTTTCTAAAAAGCAATGCCTCGGGCTCCACATCCCACCAGGAAAATTGACAAGGACAGCAGGGAAAGTGGGAAGGAACCGGAGTGGCCCAGCAGCTGCCCCAGCCCTGGGCTGGACCCTCCCCAGCCTTGGTGCCTGTTTGTCAAACCCTGGGATGCTTTAAATAACATGTTCCAGGCTTAGCAAATCGTGATTATCCAACAAAACCTCGCTTTGTCAGGAAGTTTCTGACTGGCTTTACTTTGGAGTAACTTGCTGCATCTGACCCAAGAGAGTAAAAGCCTCAGCTTTCTTGGGGCAGGGAATGTATAAATAACTGATAATGCATGTCCAAAGTTCTCCCACTGGGATTAATAATAGTACATAAATATTTATAACAAAAGTGAGTTGTCCTTGAATTAGATCTGGAGCCACCGTTCAGTTTTGAATGGAATTGAACCTGCTTCTCCCACTTTTGTATTTGGACCTGAATTTCTGTTCTGAGAACTATTAAAAAGCTGTTTGGCCTCTTCTGAATGCAGTAACAACACTGCTGAAAACTAAAACTGGGAAAGTTCCTCATTCCTTGTTCCTCAAGGCAGGGCAGAACGCTTAGTTTTTGACAATGACCTGTAGAAGTGTAACTGCCTGTTTACTAGCTGTTGGAAACCGGTTGTAGAGGCTTTGTGCATTTATTTAGCAGCTGTAACAAGAGATAGGTGCGTGTGAAAGCCCAGCCTGGCTCTTCCTCATTCCCTCCCAGCACTGCACAAGGTGACAGTTTGCAGCACCGAGTCGCTACTGGCTGTGCAGCCTCAGTTTTGCTTTTTTTCTGTTTCCTTAACAGAGAGGGTTTGGGTTAAAAGAGGAAACAAAACTGTGCAGCTATTCCTATCTGAAAACCAGACCTTAGCTCCCGGTGGTTCTTTTCTTTTCCTTTCAAAACACGAGCAAGATTAAAAATAAAGAAGTGTCAGTGTGCTAATGTTTCAGTTTCTAATCAGTTCACAAATGGCAGGAAATTAACTGGCTTTTCATGAACATCTGTTCTACTTCTGGCTTGAAAGGTTGGAGGCAAATGCTATCTGTCAAATCTAATAGCAAACAGCAGTAATAAATATACTTTTCATTTTTTCACCCCCATTTCTCTATTAGCCATTCAAAATAGTACATTGGAGCCAAATGCATTGTGTTCTTTTCCTCTTGGGTTGTATTTGGGAGGCGTGGAGGTGGTAAATAAAAGGATGATGAACTAGCTCAGAATAAGGATGAGGAAGAAGGCTGTGATTCCAGCACTGCAGTGCTCTACACCTGCTAGATGTGTCATGAGCAGGTAAAACGACACTCACCCCAAGTTCTTCTTGGGTGAAATGTTCTTTCCTGAAAACTTCATCATGACTTACAAAACAAAATCTCTTTTTTCCTAGTATTATTTATCTTTAAGTGACTGGAGGAACTGAAGGTCTTGTTGCTGCAGCAACAGTCTCTATGGGGATGTCACATCAAAGTGACTTTATTTAATCACCTTTTCATGCCTTGTGTTCTTAGGTTCTTCAGTCTACAGTTACAGTACTCCCTGGGACAGGTGTAACTCATTTTGTACTGAGCTTATTTTCTTGAGGTTGTTAGGAATTAATGAATATCCAACCACTCTGGTAGTT
Source organism: Empidonax traillii (assembly GCF_003031625.1). NCBI lineage: Eukaryota > Metazoa > Chordata > Aves > Passeriformes > Tyrannidae > Empidonax > Empidonax traillii. The sequence goes on from NW_020955279.1 coordinate 1,849,281, forward strand.
ACTTTGTCCCTAGGAGAGACTTTGCTACCACTGTGTTGCCTCACACTGGGCCTGGAATGCCTGCACATTATGCTCTTTTCATTGCTGCTGGTACTGTGTACTGGATGTTGTCTCTTCCTTTTAAAAATGGACAAGCAGCCAGGATTTCTTGTTCCCTAATACGAGGTGATAGGGAATTCACAAGCCCAGAATCATCTGGAGGTTGTAAGAGCTGTGCTTTTCTTGGTTCCCTGCACATACAGGACTTGAAATTCTTGACTGAAAAGACATTGGGAAATCTACAGTATAGTCCTGTAACAGTTGATTATTCCTAAAATTGGTTTCAGAACCCATTCAAAGAAAAGTTGCTCTGGAGAACAGAGAGGCTGAGTGAAACCTTAAGCAATGCCCAGCGTGGATTGCTGGGGTTTGAGCAATCCACAGCTGAAATAGAGAATGACAGCCCAGATAATGCAACAAATGGCCTAAAAAGCACCAAAAGCTTCCCAGATTCCCTCATGGGGTCCAAAGAGAAGGACATTAATCAGGACAGACAGAGGAATCTGTAACCAAACAGGTCTGGCCATTGCACAGGAATACCATGCAAACCTGAAACTAGAGGAAAAGATCTTTATCTGCACCTAGCATGCAAAAAACATATAGAGGGGAAACTCAAACAGCATTTTGTGCTGCCCTGCAATGATCCAACTGCAGATGGATGTGTGAGCCTGTTTGCTCTCATTATAGGCAGTAATTGCTGGTACCACACTGATCAGTCAGTAAAAGGACTTCCTCAGTCTGCTTGCTGGATGTCAGGACTGCTTTTCCCACTCTTCTGAATGCTAAACTTCACTTGAGATAGGACTAGGGCTTTATGGGGCAGACAGGCCACATAGAATCAAAGGGCTTCAGAATTAATACATTTTTGTGAAGAAGAATTATAAGGTTTTAGAAAAATCAGTCCACGCTGCCTTTAATCATCCAGTGGAGTTCATGCTGATCTGCAGTGCTGTGAGGAGAGCTCAGATGAGGGGAGAAGGCTGCTTTGATATCCCAAGCGCAGCAGATCCCTTAAATTCCCTCTATAGGTGATGACTGTTTCTGTCCTGCCCCAGGGAGAGGATCTGTGTCGATACTACCCATGAGGGCACTTTGTTGATTCTCCTGTTGCCTTTTTGGACACAGCTGTCCTTGGCCCTTGTGTCTCACTCTCATCACCCACTGTGGGTGTGGTTGGCAGTGGGGGAGGTGTGACCAGGGAGAAAGGTTGCTTCCATCCACCTAAATCCAGGGCAGCAGCATGACTGTGTTTGGAATGGGCTTTTCAGGTTGGAAAGGCTTCCTAAAGAAGTCCTGTGGTGGAAAGGAACTCAGGGCACTCCAAAATGATGGTCACTGCTGCAGATCTTCTCCTCCTGGTACTAAAGGGCCGATGGGACTGAAGAGCCCCCAGGCTCATCCCATCACTCTGGTCATATTATCATGTCTTGTTGTCCTCAATACAAAATAGTGTAAGTCATTTACTATTTAGCTCTAAATTCTCAAAGCTTCCTACAAAGCTGAGGAAGAATTGTCCCTGTGTGACATGTGGGAAACTGAAGCGGAGCAGATGTGCTGGGAGATAGAGACTTGCTCAGGCTACCAGGAGTCAGGTTTCTTCAATCCACTGAGTAGTGCCAGGTTCATATTGTTCCTTCCTTGTTTAAAAAAAAAAAAATAATAATAACTTTGTACTGTGTGGCTGATGATTTACATATCCTCATTCAAACAGATGCACTAATCTGGTTTAATGAAAGGAGAAGCAATATTGTCTATTAATGAACTCTGAAGAATTGTATTGTGCTCTAAACATTGAGTACAACAGTTCTCACTAGGGGAGGAAAAATCATTGGGCAAGAAAAATAATTGTCTCACTAGCAATTACCATTAAAGTATTAAAGAAACTGATGTGCTTACCATTAAATAATCTCTCTGGAAGCTTTTGTTCCCTAATAAAGTGCTCATCTGGTGAAGTACCATCAGGAGTACAGTAATTTGATTGTGATTATGAGCCTTTACCTGCTTACCAGAGAGTTGCTTGTAAATATTAATAATGGATTCCCATCACGGGAAAAGGCGGCACAACTGACACTCTCAGATTATGGAAAAGGAATCATTAAGGCCTAGGTGGCCTCCTCATCCTCTCTTATCAACATCCTCATGGCATCCAAAGGGTTTCAACACGCTGCTCTTTCTTGAGATTGCACAGTTTACCCCTGTGATATTGTGCTTTTTGGATGACTTTTTCTTATCAAGATGGACTGTCTTCCTCTGCATTTCAGTGTTTACATTGGTGAGTCTTCTCACCCACTCATTACCTTTTTTTGCTTGCAGGTGGAGAGCCTTCCTTATAATATCATCATAATCTCCCAGATAAATTGGGTGGGTGGGGAAAACACCCACCAATAAATAATAAGGGGTTTAGTTTTGCTTTGGCCAAAAATGCAACATAAATCTGCCATTTCCACCGTTCCACTACCATTTCAGAAAGCCCTAAAGTGCTTCAAGACAGAGAACAAGTACACTTATGCACATCAAAATGCCAGGAGGTTTCTACAGCCCTTCTTCAAAATGCCAAGGCGCTTCTTCCACTTTCTAAAGGTGTCACAGTCTCCTATGAACATCACTTTAGAAACTCAGCTCTACAGATTTGCTCTTGAGTTTCTGCTGTGTCCCAGAACAACCTGTTAGTTTTATGGTGTTTTTTTAAACTACCTCAAAAATAGCATTAATCTTGTAGTTTCATTTTTAAATACAGCAAGGTTGTAAATCTGCAGGACGAGGTGTGAATACCCCAACAGGAAGCTTCAGAAGAATTAAAGAGGGGTTTTTTTGATATTAAGTGTTCCTAATGTGCTGAAAGTTTTGTCTAAAAGGCAGATGACACATTCCCTACACTCCTCGGCTGCCCTGTGGCTTGTGGCTGTCATTTTTGGACACTGCCTAACCCTGAGGCATTGATATGATCAGCACTTCCCAACAGGAGCCTTTCATCCCTACCATTCATCTTTATTTTATTGCAGTTGGCGGCAATAAATGTGGAATAAGATGCTGCATTTGTCCCTAAATGTTCTCAATTTATGATTTCATATTGTAGGGTCAGAGTCTGCTGGGTTTGTTTCCTACTGTACTGAGTGTGGCCTTGTGGGGCTCTGAATGCCTGTGTTGTGCTTTATTTGGAAATCCTCACCTGAGAACTCATGGAACAGCAATCAAAGAGACACACTTTGATGCTGGTGGTTATTATTCTGTCAGCCATTTAAAAAATTCTTTACAGGAGAAAGAAAAAAAAAAAAGGCTACAGAAAAATAGGCAAAAACGTGAATATTTGGTTTTGTGTGGGTGAGAATTTCTAGTGAGGGTTCCAGACATTTTTTTTTAAATACGTCTTTTCTGTAGGTTTTATTTCCCCATCTCTTACAGGTGTTTTTTTGAGTAATATTAAATCTAACCTTTGAGTCACCAACATCCTGGTATGCATCACCACACTTTTTGTATGAAACAGAAGAGAATCTTTCTGTATTATCAGGAACACACAGTCCATTAATTTGTATTTTTCGAGTTTTTCCTTCGGAAAAGGGGGGGTTGAGATACCTGGCCTGGAAAACACTTACACAAAAACTTCTCTGCAAAAGTACTGCCTGTGGAACATTTAGTGTGTGTGTGTGTGTGTGTGTGCTGTTCAAATAATATTCATCTTTTAAAAAATGTTGTCTTTCTCCAATTTCTTCATGTTCTGTAAGTTGTAGAGATCCAAAAGGACTGTTGTGCTGGAGCCCTCCCCACCCTGCACTCCACATTAGTGTTGCAAACAACTGCTCTCTTTCAAGCTGTCATAGTTTCATGACTTTTGTACTATTTTATGAAACTCTTTGTATGTAAATCAAAGCAAGCCTGCCAGGGCTGAGACATCTCTCTTGTTCCCTGGTTTGGTTTTTGTGTCTGGGTGTTGTTTGTGTGTGTTTTAGTATCGCAGAGCTAAAAGGAAAAATTAAAACCATGAAGACAGGATATAGAACTCAAGAGTGTGAGAACTTTTTCCCACACTGTGGAACTCAGTCAGCTCTGCTCCTTCCAAGCATCTCAGCAGGTGGGATGTCTACTCATCTCACCTCACCTGCAAGGTCAGTTTACCTGGGAACACTGGGAATTTTAGAATCCCGGAATGTTTTGGGTTGGAAGGGACCTTAAAGACCATCCCATTCCACTCCCTGCCATGGGCAGGAACACCTTCCACTAGCCCAGGTTGCCCCAAGCCCTGTCCAACCTGGCCTTGGACACTTCCAGGGCTGGGGCAGCCACAGCTGCTCTGGGTAACCTGTGCCAGGGCCTTCCCACCCTCACAGGGAACAATTTCTTCCCAATATCCCATCTAACCCTGCCCTCTGGCAGAGTGAAGCCATTGCCCCTTGTCCTGTCACTACATGCCCTTCTAAAATGGAATAGTTAATTCATTTAGATTTCTTCATTTTCCTATTTTGACCTATGAGATTTGTCCAGTTTGGATTACTTTGGGCTAAGATAATAAAGTCTTTTGAGCACTAGAGAAGCAGAAACTCAATCTACATTTATACCACAGTGAAATAAGAACAGTATTATGGTATAGGCTGGCTGCTCCTGGGTTTAGTTCGGGTAACACAGGTAACCAACAACAATGTGAAGAATGAGCATGAATAAAAAATCCCCTAATTGTGTTCAGGATAGTCTAAGGCATTGCACCTTCTCCATTACACACCGAAACCTCTTGTTCCATCCGTGTCCATGGAGCTGTGATTCCAGCTGGAACCCCCAGAGCCAGGTAAGGGCAGGAGGGTGGGATCTGCCTGGATGAGCTCAGGTCAAGGCAGCCTGAGCCTAACCACTCCCAGCACAGAGCTTGGGATGTAGATGGAGAGATAAATGCACAGGTAGCTTTCAGGGATCTGGGTTGAAGGTTTCCATCTGTTAAATGGAGAAGTAGCACTTAATTGGCCTTAACACTTCTGCAAGAAGAGGTGTAAAAGTACTTTATGGAAGTTTGCCCGTTGTGTAGTTACAGCTATTCTAGACATCTCTTTAGAAAGCTTGTTAAAAGGGAAAAAAAAAAAAAAAAAAAAAAAAAAAAAAAAAAAAAAAAAAAAAAAAAAAAAAAAAAAAAAAAAAAAAAAAGAGGTTCTAAAAGCTTAAAAAATTGAAGTTGTTAAACATGAGGATTCTACAAAATGTTACAACCCGCCGTGGAATGTCAGAAATTTCATTTTATCCAGAAAACAAACAAACGAGGGAGTGGAGAAAAGACAACACAGTTTTTATCTCCACGGTCCTCATTTATGTGAAGAGGGAGGTGTATAGCAAAAACAGAGCCAGTCCCTTTACACTCACAAATTAGAACCTAAACTCTCGTTTGTAAACATTTTAATGTTTTGGAAAAAGGTGTCCCGGTAGTTTTTTCACACTGAATTCTATGTCTGACCACAAACAAATCCACATTCAGTCCCGGCCCCTAAAAGGCAATAACAAAAGGAGCACCCAAGATAGTTAATTGAAATCGTTCTGTCTGGAGCTGGAGCAATCCCTTGGGTGCTGCAGCTCTTCTAAGAACCCCAAAGCTTTTTGTCAGTAATTCAGCACATACCTGACCAGAAAAAAAAAAAAAAAAGTTGTCTGACTGGTTTTGTTGTTTCAGCTGTGCTGGAGCTGGGAAGCAAACAAAGCTTTAGCATTTCAATGAAGTTTCAAGTCTTACTATATTTTCAAGTAAATATTTATCAGCGCTGATGCCCTCTGAGTAGCTCAGCTTCAGCATTTTATATTTAACAAATCGTTTGTTGCTATCACAGCAAAATAACTCGGGTATTTCTCAAGGAGGAAACATGTCACCGCAGGGTTCCCTCCCTTAGTGCTTAATGCACACAAGTAGCAAGGAAAATAGTTTTCTTGTCTCCTATGCTGGAATTTGTAACTGAAAATCCAAGGGTGCCTCGCATCTATTTTTTAACACTTGACCAGCTCGATGCCCTGTGATATCAGAGCCTCACGATCTCAGTGCAAGTTGCAGTAAATGTGGGTTATTTTTTGTGCCGTCAGGAAGTGGCTGCCAGGCCCTGAGATTCTTTCTGCTCCAGTGACATAAACAAGCACCAAAGGATGTCAGGTCAAACTCTCATCTCTCCCTTTTTACCGTCATTAAGAAGAATAAAGTTTTGATTTGCTCTGCCGCAGGTTTCAAGCTGATTTTAGCAGAAAAAAAAAAAAAGCCGATGCATCTTAGTGTTTTCCTTTCAATATTTTCAAAAGATCTTCCAATTAACTGGTAATAATCCCAAATGCAGCACTGCGAGAAGCTGCAGGGTTTATTGTGACTTGGCAACTTCAAAGTAACAGCAGCCGGGAGATTATCCAATTGCAATTCTTGGCAGCAGCTGTTAAATCTTAAATTGCTGAAACATTATCTCCCATTCTGCACGATAGAGCCCAGCAAAACTGTATGTAAACTCACACGGACAAATTGGAAACTTGCATCCTTTCATACTTTAGTAAAACTAAAACTTAACTAAACAGGGAAAAGGCCTTAGGAAAGTAGCGATCACCAGACAGCGTGGAGACAGCTTATCTCTTTGATCACTAGATACTGGTTTTAAATCACAGGTAAACAGGCTTTTGAAGTATAGCAGGCTATTTAATCTGTAACCACCAACATAAATTATATTTTTTTTTTACCCGTTTTAATCAGGAAAAGTGAATATTTCAGCTTGGGGAGAAAGTGTCTGTAGCAAAGTGACCCAGTTATGCTGCGAGGTGACGCTGTGTTTGCCACACCCGCATCAGCGAGGCACTAAACACTTCTAAATAACTCAGAAAGTCCTGACTGTATCGAAGACCTTTTATAGGTGTGCCTGCAAGAGCGAGGAGTGCCTTTGATTGGTATTTATGCAGCCCCGTTATTCAGTTGCTGTGATTAACACACTATTCTGGATTTCCTTAAATCGTTAAAAAATCTGCTATTTCTGCACGAGCAGCTGATCCCCTGGTCAGAGTCCTGCTCTGCAGAATTAGGGGTCGGTGTGTAATCGTTCCTATCTAGTTGAGTAAATTTGCCTCTTGATATCCCTCCCTGTGCATTCTTTTTGGAAGTGTGATTGTTAAAATCGGTGAGCAATGGCTGGAAGAAAAAAAAGCTAAACGCGATTAAACTTTGAACAGGCCTTTTATCTGCATGCAGATAACGCCATTGAAACCTCTTTTTCTTAAAGATTTTTTTTTTTGTTTCCTCCTCTAAATCTACGTCTGTGGAAGTTCTAGCAACTTAGGGGAGGTGAATTTGAATTATTGGAGGCTCGAGGAGAGCTGATATAAACGCCTGTCTCCTCATCCAGTAACCCAAGCTTGAGGTCAGATTGGATGGGGAGCAGTTACAATTTGTCTGTGGTGATGAACTTTCATTATCTTAATATCCCTAGCAAGGTACCTGCTAGCAACAAAACCACTTCCTTTGTATCACTGGGTAAAAAAAAAAAAAAAAACAAAAAACAAACCACCCTGGGTCTGTGTATTATTATCTGCTAAACTTTACAAGTCTGCACTTCCTGAAGAAAAAGTAGCAAAAGCCCTGAGCTCGGTGCTCAGCTGGGTAAAGGGATCAATATTTAATAGCTTCATCTCACATTGTATTTGATAACAAAAATTAGCATTTAGTGGGCAAAACTTCAGCAAAAAAGTGGAGGAAAAGAGAAAAAAGTAAATAAAGTGAATTGTCAGGCCAGCAGCTGGCAGACTGCTCGGATGGTAAGGAAGTACTTTGGGGGAAGAGGTTTGGGTCAGACACGTGTGTAATCATTGCAAAACTTCTTTTTCTCAGTGAATTGAATCAAACTGATCTGATCCCTTTAAATTCAAGAGAAGGCAAAAGTTATTTTTACCTCAGAACATCTTTACATCCCTTAAAATGATCTTTGATTAGTTTAAGGATGTTTTACAACTTGGGTGATGAGGTAAGAGGAGGAAAAACAACTATTCTTGTGACTCTGTGTTAAGATCTTTGTGGTTCTGTTTTGACTACAGCAATTAAATACAGCGGTGCTCAGACTGAAAATGTTATTAAGGATAAGAACAGGGGAGAAAGTGAGAGATTTTTGAAGGTTAACCATAAAAGCTCTATCTAAAGGCACAACATAGCAATATTCTTCTATCCAGGCAGCCTGGAATATCTGATTCCCTTTGCAGTTCCCACCTCCTTCTGCAGGGACTGACCAGCAGAAGGTGAATTTGGAAGTACAAAGCCAGACATGAGAACTTTGCCCTGTAGATTCAAGTGTGTTTTAGAACAAAAATAGACACAGAGATGTCATTACAGGAGGGTTTTTTTCTGCTCACTGATGTGGTATGCACAGTCAAGTCATCTGTAAAGCAATTAAAAGCTTTTTGCTTTAACTCAGAGTAAGAGAAATTTCTCTTGTATTTTTACATGGAATTTCTCATGTATTTTTAATGTTGGACTAGATCCATTAGATCCCTGATGTGGACAGACACATCAAGCAGCATCTTGATAATGATTAAATATCAAACCAGTTATAATTTGTGACTGATCCTCACTTGAGAAGCACAAAACATTTCGGTGACATTTTAATGGCTAAAAAGGCTCCTCCACTCTCCAGTACAACATGTCTGCGAGAAGATGTTGTAACACACACATCTCCCAAGTATTTAAATCAAAATCATCAGCATAACCCCGTTAAAGCTGCACCGTTCCTTTTTCTGAGCTGTGCAAATACAGAAGTAAAATGAGAGCTTGGTAAATATTGCCTGCACTTCTGCAAATGCTGTAGTTCAGTGTGTGTGTGTGTGTGTGTGTCTGAATATGTGCATAGGGGTCTTTAATGCGCTTTTATTCACAAAAAAAGTGGTGATTCCACGTAGCAATGGAAAACATGAGGTACAGCTGGAAGATCTGGGACTTTAAATGTGCTTAATTGGGGAAAGAGTGTGGAACTCTTCAAACAGGGTCGTGGGTGGTGTCTGAAAGAAGAGCAAATGTCTTGCGAGGTTTCATTGTGCAGTCAGTCCTTTCTTTCACGGGATGTTTTCGATTATTTTGACCAGATTAGCTCCCACAATGTAATGAAAAGCACCTAGCCAAGTGTTCCGATAAGGGATGTACTTCTTGTCCTTTTGTTTTCCTCCTCTGCCCTTCCCTCCCCCAGCCCTCTGTGTCTTGGCGCTGAGAAGCAGCGAAGGGAGCACGGCAGATCTTCATTAAGCTGCTGCAATTAAAACTCTTCTAACATTTTTAGAACAAAAAAAAAAATGCAGCATCCTCATTACTGAGCCCATTCTGCACTGCAGGTTTCACCTTATTCTTCCAGGAGACGCCCAGTGTATCTCCTCCTTGTAACACTTGAGCATGGAAAAGTAGGAAATAACTAAATTTCCCACTCTGTGCCTGTCCTCATCTTGCTACTACAGGTTGTAAAGATTCCATTTAACTTTCTACAAGGAGCTACTTTAATCTGGAGGTCGGAGCACTGATGAAAATGAATATTAGAACGAATCCCAGAATGGTTTGGGTTGGAAGAGACCTTTAAGATCTCCCAGTTCCACCTCCCTGCCATGGGACACCTTCCACTGTATCAGGCTCAAGGCCCCAGAAGAGAGAAGTGCCAAACATCTCTTGCAGACAGTGATAGTCCAGATGTTGGTTTGGGTTTGGTTCTCTTTTAATTGCACTATGCCAATTATAAACTATCTTTGCTAATAACAAGAAGATTTTGTGTAGTTTTCCCTGAAGCCATTCAAAACAGAATTCTTAGTTGAGTCATTTCAAATCAAATAACTGTTTTTCTCATGAAACAAGGCTTTCACTCAAAGCTGAGTCTCAAACTCTATTAGAACTGGGGAGAGAAGAGGCAAAAGTTTCTCTTTATTGCAAAAAACCAAAGAGTCACAAATTTTTAGGAAGACTGAAAATGAGCATAAAGCACTTAAAGAACCTGTACATTGAAGGAGGAGTTGCCTTCAGGCACTTGGCTCTTACACTTGTATAAGAACAAAATAAATAAAAACAAAGCTCGAGTTGTTGAAAGTCCTGCATAAGAAGATATGTAAATCATTTGCCTGGAATTGTTCAGCTCTAATAACTGCCATTGTATAATATCAAATATAAATGTTATCCCGTGTAATTAAGACACATATTTTTTTTTTAAACAGTCAATCAACTGTAACTAAAACAAAAGTAAAACAAAGCAAAACAAGAAGAGCATAACAATCAAACCCCCAAACTCGAAATGTTGGGAGGTTTTTATTGAAGTTCTTGTTGGTTGTTGTTGTCAATGGAATGTAATTCATTTTATTGAAGAAAATTAAATTCTTTTTAATGAAGAAAAGCACAGAGGACTCAAACAGGAACAATTGTAGCTCTGATCTCTAATCAAGTTCTTTGCTGCTTTGTCTTCTATTACAAAAATCAGAATTTAAAATATAAAGAGCCAAAATAAATAAGTTTTGCAGGTAATCTGAGTGTTTAATTAGTTACAAGTTGTGCAATCTCTGCACAGTTCCCCTGTGTTGGATCTCTGCGGGCTCGGTGTGACCTCCCCTCTCATTCCCTGCAGGATCCCCCAGTTTTTATCTGTGATGGTGTCTCTGAGTTTCAAAGCATAAGCTCGGTGATAATTTTTTCAACTCTGGCACTTTCAGACTTGCTCAAGTAAAGCACACAATCTTTAAATCCAGCTGAATTCAACACTTGTATTTATTAACAAAGTGGCACCCGGCCAGAATTGTGAACACGGAACCTGTTTGCTCATAATGCTGCCTTTGTGAGGATATCTGAATTTCTGGAATTCAGACCCACCAATTTGCTCAATGAACCAGAAAGCAGTTCTATTCCACAGCAGGAGGAATTAGGAAAAATTACCAAGCTTGCATTTTTTTTTTCTCTCGAAGTCTGTAATAAAATTATCTTTGAACTTATTCTTCTGACTATTGCGTTGTTCCTGTACATTCCAGTCATCTCAGGATGACCACATGAGAAGAAGAAAACAAACAAAAAAAACCCCAGTACTGAGACAACAGCAAATATTGTAATTTCCTAGTTTCTTTTTCCTAGAAATAACCTCAGCAAGGCTTCCTAAGTAAAGGTGTTGGGTAATGTAGGAGATTTGTTCAGGAAATTTATACAGTATAACTGAGAATACTCTGAAAAGATCAGCAAAGGATGTTTTATGGCTTTTTAAATTATTCTTTGTAATTAGAAAGGCTTGCAGAGTGGCAAAAGCTGAACTTTAGTTTGTTTTTCTTTTGAGAAAGAGGCGCTTCTGAAAAGTGTTTTGCCTTCGATTTCTTCTCTTTTGTGTATTTGTGTTTGTTTTGGTTTTCTTTTTAGCAGCAACAGATATTTTGGCCTCTCTGAAGAAGTGTGAAAACGTTTACTGTAATGTCTTGCATCATTTGAAGTGGCAGGAGAGCTTGGGCAGTGCCAGAATGTCCCATCATTAACGTGTAAGTCTGTGATTTTATTTTCAAACTGTTTAGCAAAATAAGCCCCATTTGTTTAGGTAAAAATCTCTTCCCTTTTCGACTGTTAACATTTGGTTATTGTGACACTGTTATTTCGCTATGTCTGCATCTATCAGTGTTTAGGTTTAAGAGCTGCTTTTGTAAAAAAAAATTAGAAGACCACCCCTTAGAATATATTTTTTTAATAAAAAGACCATTTATCTTGCATGTATCCATGTAAAATAAGGAAATACAACTTCCATTTTACAACTGTCATCTTCTTCATCGTTCTGTTCTTGGGGTTTGCTGATACATTTAGAGGTGCTTAGAAAAGGTCAGTGGCCTTCTGGTAACTCCAATAGCTCGGGCTGAGTATGAGTTGAGGAGATGTTTTGATGATGAATTGAGAAGAATTCCCCAAACTTTGCAGAGTTCAACTCCCAAAGAAATTAAGTCACTCTGATACCTGACAATCTGCTCACATGGCACAAAGGGTTGGTTGAAGGTATCAATCACAGAAACACAGAATGCTTTGGGTTGGAAGGGACCTTAAAGCTCATTTCATTCCACCCTCTGCCATGGGCAGGGACATCTTCCACTATCCCAGGTTGCTCCAAGCCCTGAATTTCACCTTCTATTTGATATCTGCATTTGATATCTGGCTTTTCTCTGCAAGTCATTTACCTGGATTGTGAAAGATTTGGGATATCTCATGACTTAGTTCAATTAGGGCTTCTAGGGGCTGCCATAGAACAAGCTCTAAACTAAACTGTCAATTTCTGAACACAAGGCCAGATGTCCTAGTGATGCACAAGCCATTTCCACCAAGGAAATCGTGTATCCTGCTGTCTTCTCCTGGTGGAGGTGGGAGTAGCCACACAGTGCCCATGGCTCAGTAGCTGGCACTGAAATTGCACCATTTCCATATGACATTTCAATTTGAAGGTATCAGCAAATATTGCCAGAGACAAATGCTGTGCCTCATTCTCATTTTTATTTTTTAAGCCTTTCACTTCCTCTTTTAGTTTTCTCCTTGAGCTTACTTGTTCTAATACTGGTTTGTTACTGTGTAGTTCACATCCTTTAAGTGTAAATGAAAAACCAAAGGCTGCAGGTGGAGTTGATTCTGAAGCAGTGACAGAGATACGGTAGGATTTGCTCTTTCAATAGATGTGTCTTCTTTTTAAAATTGATGGCCACAAACCAGGAACACACTGTGGTTGTCCCAAACCAGTCCTTGTCCTCATGTCTTTTGCATCCTCTCACCTCCTGACTGTAAATCTGAGCACTCCAGACAGTGCATGTGACGGTAGGAGGGTAAAGAAAGGCAGAGACCACCTGGAACCAGAGCTACTTCTTCACTTCAGATTTGAGTAGCACAAAAACAACCTTTGGGATTTTTTTTGTTTTATTTCTTATTTCTCCTATTTCCTTGTCTCTGTTTCTGTACTGCTTTACTTCTCCACGTCTTGTTTGTGCCCTCTTTGGGTGTCACTGTTCAGTGCTGATCCCTGTGTTTCTCATGCCCCATATCCCTCCTGCACAGCCTTTGTCACCTGGGTTTGACACATCTGGTGTTGCTTCTCTTAGTGTTGGAAATGTCCAACATTGCTTTAGATACCACATGAGTTAAGAAGGGACCTCTGCATGAGGGATTGTTGTCCCACACCACGTCACAGCATCACCTGTGTTTACATTTCTGCTCTCATGTGCCCAGGTGAATATTCCATTTCAGAATGGCAGCCAGTGGCTTTTGTCCTGTTGAACTATTGCTTCAAAACAGGTGGCATAAAACTGGTTTTTAACACTGATATCCCTGTTTACCCTCATTATTTCCGTTTTAATAACAAAATAAGGAGGGGGCTGCCCCAAAGATCTGGTACCTGGATGTGGAGCACATCTCTGAACAGAAACGTGATGTGAAAGGCAGAATGAGGGATGGCATGTGAAGAGTGAGGAGCAGGAGCAGAGTGTCCCATTTAGCTAAGAAAAGCTGAAGAAAATCATTGCTTTTCCCTTCTCCCCAGACTCCCCACTGTTTGCCTCATGGACTTGTATAAAGAGGGTGGAAGAGCTGTTTCCTCCAGGATCCCAGTTCAGGAGTTTGTAGCCAAAGTGTCTGTCATGAACAAAGGTGGGGGGAAAAATCACTCTCATGGGATCCATAAGGGCTGCAGGATAATTCAAATTAGAAGGGACCTGAGGAGGCCATACAGTCTGACCTCCTGCATCACATGAGTTCCCCTGTGTTTCCATTACAGTTTTAATTAATGAATAAACAGGACCAAGTTTACAGATGCAGACCTGATTTATTTGCTTGGTGAGCCTTATTCAGACTTCCAAGGACCGTGAGGAGCACTGTGTTTAGCTGCTCTTTGGCTGTTTATGCCCTAGTGTGATCTCCAACACTCCTTTGGAGATCAGGCAGTCCAGGAAGCCAGAGGTAAATGACCCCCTGGAGAACTCTTCTGGAAGTCCAGATGTGAGGTTTTACTTCTAATCATTAGTTATTCCAATTTCCCACCACAATTCCATTACAAATTCAAAGTGTAAATGTGGGCTGTCACACACATGCCATGGCCTGTTCCTAGTTCAGGTTCCTGGATGGAACACAGGTAAGATTGCTTCAGTTCTTTACCAGGAACACCAAGGTGTACCCAAATGATCAAGTTACCTCATCTAAGCACAGACAAAAAACCTTCCACTTCCCTGTGTTGGCTCTGACAATTTTCCATTTCACAGAGCCTGAGTGTCAGAAAAATATGTTTGCATTTGGCTGGTTCAGCTCCCTGAACCAGATCTCAGTGGCTGGAGGTGCTGGCACAGGGAAGGGGATGGGAGCAGTGGATGAGGAGCCTTTGTATTGGTTTAGCTGTAACTGCAGTGTTTGTTGTTTTTTCAGTTTAATACGAGGCCCTCCCTGGAAAACTAAATTTGTATTGTTTGGTTGTTTGGCCCTCTTCCAGTTGTGCTGATTGCCTTTTATTGGGCATTACAGATTTTAGCTGTACTTGATTAGAGCATTAGCTTGATTTCTTTGCCTGGTGCTTACAGCTCTCACACATTTCTCTCTGCCAGCCCAGGCAGCAGCAGCACGACACCGGGTGTCTGCATTTGTTCTTCCTCAGTGGTGATATTCAAAGCAAAAACAATCTTTGAAGCAACCTTTTCTTGCCTAACCTCTGAAGGATAGACCAAAATCTGTATCTCAGACCTTCTCAGCGTCTCATCTTAGTGTGGGAGGAGGAGGAGGCAAAGTAAATGAAGGGGCTGGGCCTCACAGCCTGGAGTTTCAAGACCAGCCAGGCCGGAGGGTTCTAAAGGAGAGCCATGTCCTGCCTTGCCATCGCCACACACTGGCCAGGCATCCCTGGGCTGCCCTCTGTGATGCCACAGGGATCTGCTCTTAGGAACTCCATGGCCAGGGTTATAATTTAAAGCAACGCATAACGTGTCTGAAACCTTTTTGGTGGAATTAGATGAAGGAGAAGTTCTTGGCTCCCACCATATGCCCTTGCATAGACCAGAGGTCAGAAGTAGGAGAGAGTCAAGCTTATGGTTTTGATTTCATAATAAAATGTTTTATTATGGCTTCATTTCATGTCCAGGGATGCACAGTTGAATCACACATCATTCAGCCTCTTAATTTCCTGTAATAAAAATATAAGTGTTCAGATAAAGAAGTTCAAAGACCTTTACTTGAAAACTGTGGGGTTGAGGGAGAGAAAAATCTTCTCTACACTTCTTCCAGCTCTTAAGCAGGTCAACAGTGTTAGATTGTGTGTTTGCATGTTGTCCTTCAGTGTCACTATCTTCCAAACAGAGACTTCTGAAGTCTTTGCTTCAGTACATTCAGTAACCTGGCAAACCCCACTTGCTGAGCTGGCTGAAGGAGACACAGGCTGGGGGTGAGGGAGCTGCAGTCCCATGGTGGGATGCTGGGAATTGCCTGATCCAGTCGTGCTGGAAAACACCTGGTCAAGTCCTTAGTGAGGCACGTGGATGCTGGGCATCACCCACTGAGAAAATGGGAGCTTTATCCCAAACTGGAGTGGCTGCAGAGCCATGGCAGTGAGTGCCCTGGGCAGCCCCCGATACACATGCGCTTGTTTACCTTCAGTTCCTGTTTGTGTAACTGCCTGGTCCTTCCAAAGGAGCAAGACTTCTGCTGCATGCAGAGATGCTCGTGATTTTCGGGAGGACAGGCAGCGCTCTCTCCCTCCCAGGGCTGCATTTGCACACCACCATTAAGCCAGAAAGGCACTGCGATTACCGGGAGCGCAGTGAAGCCACTGACGCCTTTCACTCTTGTTGAGGACAGTCAGTCACAGGGGCAGTTTGACAGGGACGACAAACAAATTACTAAAGGCTATTTCTGCAGCGTTTTCTGCCTGTGTTAAATCCCACAGAGGCCCCGTGAAACCCCAACCCAGCGACAAGGGAGCACAAAGCACAAATCCAGGGAATGCACAAGCTGGGCTGCACAACCCTGCTTGATGTGAGGTCTCCTCTGATATCACAAACTTTTTCTATTAGGAAAAAGAAGCCAGAAGCCTTTGCCTACCAAAAAAGAATCTTTGATCTAAGGCTTTTATGTTCCTCTCCCCCCCACCACCCTCTCCCCCCTCGCTGGAAGGAGCCATGCCAGCATTACAGGAACAGCATCTGCAAAACAATTTGCAAAGCTGGCCTTGGATACATCTTGATTTTCAAAAAGCAAAGCTTTCGCATAATGTCATGTGGTGATTTTTGTGATGTTGCATTTTTTAGTGGCCTATGTGTAGAAGATGGACGTCAAAGACATCAACCCAACAAACAACTGTAAATATTTGCCTTGAGAAAGCATGTGGCATATCCTGTAATTCTTGGCTCGGCCTCTTAATCTGGAGGCAGCTTAATTAGTTGTTAGTGGACTAAAGCAAAGAAAAATCTTTTAAAAATAAATTAAATAAACAAGATGGGGCCTGATTTTTATGAAGTGCTATAGTCCACTCTGGCTTTTGTAGAACCTAAGTGTGCTCATCACTCTAAAAACTGGGCCCTGAACTCAGAGTTTGAAAGGTAAAATTTTAGCTAAGTTATTGGGACTACATAGAATCACCCAATGAAGGGTTTTCAGGAATGACTGACAATGAACAGTCCCCCAATTCTATATTTATTTTCCTGAACTTGTGAAAATAATTTCAGAAATACCAAATTTTCTTCAGATTCTGCTGCTTTTTGGTCCTAAGGAGGGGATAATATTTTGGAAGAGAGAGGAAAGCCAACAGGATGTTCCAGAAAACGGTTCCCTTTCACGAAAAACTCTGATGTCTTGATATTTGCTTTCATTCTAGCAACATATTTAAATATAGGTAAAGATGGCAAATATGTTTACAATTCCATTGACATGTGGTTTTACAGAATAGGTCTCTTTTTTTTTCCAGTGAGCTCTAAAAGTGTGAAAAAATACGAGCGTTACTGAGGACAGTTTAATGGGATCTGTATTCAGCAGTCAGGATTTCAATTTCTTTTTTAAAATACTAGACCGTATAAGGAGTCTGATACAAAACAAAATATAAAATGTTAATGCTGTGATGTCATCTGGAATAGTGTTCAGTTCTTATTTCAGCGAGAAGTACTTCATAAATAAAGGTGGCTAAGAGATGAGTGACATGTTTAAAATGGCTAAAGGAATTAGTTTTTGCAGTGCAACACAACTATTCCATGGAACTCATTATCACAAGATGTTCTGGAAGCCAAGAAAAAATAAAGTTAGATGTGTATCAGAAATAACCATGGGGCAAGAAAAGAAATTATAGCTTCTCGAGCTCCAAGGCATAAGACACTATTAACAGATGCAGGTTAGAAAACAACCCTTGCTATAGATTGGATCTTTTACAAGATCTTTGAATATCCCAAACACTGAACTGGCCAACTTTAGGGAGAAGATTCTTATCTACTGATGTCTTATTCCAGCTGGTGATTTCTGTACCTGTATGAAGGAGTCATTTCCTCAGATAAATAATATAATGAATTTACTGCATCTTGAACAATTCTAGTTTTGATTAGCTGTGTAATTTCCCCCACTGGGAGTCCAAGAAGAGCAGCAAGACAGCTCTGGGTACCTTTGGTATTGCAGGAGTTTGTTCTCAGCCCAAAGAAAAGGGGTTCAGGTCCCCACGGGTGATTTACGGTGATATTTACACAGAACAAGCCAGTCCTGAGCACATGGGGTTTGTGGTGGCGTTTTGTTTCTCTTTTGAGAACACAGACCATCGCATTAGACCCTAATTTAAGAATTTTCACTAGCAGTTTTGCCAGTGCTGTTAACAAACTGGAGATGCAAATATCGTTCCCACTCCCTGGCTCCCGAGGGGAGCGTTCCATTGATATGTTAATACCTTCTTTTCTCTCCCTTCCATGACCTAAGATCTAAACAGCCACAGTATTAGATACAGTACTTGCAGGAAACAAAAAGTAATGTATCATTCTTAGTTGGAAAAATGAACTTTTTCTGTGGATGTTTTCTGTAGGACACTTGGGCTAAGAAATATTTTCATGTGTGGGAGTTTTCGGGCAATAATAAATAACACATTTTTATGCAACGCAGCGTTCTATTTTACAGCTGTGATGCTCATGTGGCTATTTGGCTATTGCCATTCTTGCTAATATTACAATAAAAAATACAATATAAATCAGGGCATAAATGTTAATTTTTACTATTAAACCTCCTTAGTTTTAAGTGTTATTATGTGGGGGAAAAAATAATCAGTAAATAGGATGCTTACAACTGAAGAGAATTTGGGTGTTATATTACACCAAGAAATAGGGTGGATAATTAGAAAGCAGTTATGTGCCCTGAGTGGGACGAAATATTTAGCTGGAATTCAAGAGACCTGAATTGTTCAGAATACAGAAACTGCACTTGGAACATGCCAACTAAAAATAAATTAGAAATACACTACTCCATAGGGTTTGTAATTGGAGTTAGGAAGTCTCTATTCTACTCTGGGATACCGAATTAACTGGGAATCTTGAGGAAATCGTGTAATCTGTAATTCTGCCTCAGTCATGTGCACCTTCCTTGGCACAACTGCTTAAACAACAAACAGCACAGCACCTTTTAGGGACTGCTGTGGTCAAAGCAGCTGACTTAGAATAAAAATGCTGAAATTCAGCAGAGCTTTGGCTAAACAAAACTCCCACCTTTCATGCTCACAGCTGAACGAATTATAACATCAGAGGGAACGAGGAAACTTCCCTTCTGCAGACAGATGCAGGACATGATAACATGCTTCAAATTTTCCCTGTGAAAATACCCCAAAATATTGTAGATGGTAGGAAGCATTTTTTAGTCAGAAATCTTGCCCAGACTCTTTTAACAGCTTCTAATGCTGCCCATTCTGCAGTCATTGACACACACCCCAAACATTTTTACTGTAAGTCGTGGCTCGAGGGGGTTTTGTGCCTTTGTGTGCAAGCACTGCAAATGAGTCATTAAGATGCCGATTGAAAAGTAAAAAAAGAAGTTTTGAATGTCTAAATGGCTTCACACAATGCGTGTCCGAAATCTGCATGAATCAAACCAGTGAGCACTCACCTATTTCAAACCTTCACTGGAACCCAACAAGTAGAGACATTGGTATGAAAGAATTTTGAACTATGCTGAGGGGGTGATTCTCTCATCACATGCTCCTTCTTGAAATCAAAATGAGACATTTCTGCCTTAGATGTGGTTCTGCTTGGCCAACAGATATAATAATTAGGTTTATCAAGCCAGAGTTTTCAGTGTTGGAGCCTCATGTGGTGGTTGCATGAGCAATTCTGTACTTAAATAAGCATATAAATTAATTTTTATATAACTGTCAATTTGGGGAATCAATAAAAAATGTGTTTTAACTGAGATATTCTGAAGAAGCAAGGATTTTGAGGGACTTCATCCCCGGATTATGGCAAGTTTTCTTATATGAGCTCTCTGAGCTGCCTGGCTGGGGAAGCAGCAGGCTCTGATTTTCATAGTACCAGAACTGTCTTCCAGCTTCGTATCCCTGCACATCCTTTCCCAGAAGGCTCTAATAGACAGGTGTAGCTCCAGTGACTTTTCTTAACAGTAAAATATAGCCCAGGACAAATCTGAGGATGTCTCATGCAATAATGGGATATGGTGGGTTGTATATCCAAGTGGAACTTCCCAGCGTTTCAGCATCACTGGTCCTCCCAGTGGGCCAGATTTATTCATGGTGCAATTTCTTTGATTTCATCAAAGCTATAACTGTGAAACGTGTTGTCATGACTTGAGACACACTTAGGTACAACTTGAGCCTCTATTACGTGACTTAATTATTCCCAGTTTCAGTTTCTGATATCCTGGCAGTGAAATGTTTCCTTGCTTATCCCAAAACACAATTATCCTTCTAATAATTAAGAATATCATTCTCAAGGTCATTTCACTTATGGAGTTTTATTTTTGTGTTTTTTTTTTTATTATTATTTTTTAAGGGGAACTATTCCTGAAAATACATGATCCAAAGATGTTTTCATTTTTCAAACTGGTGACAAAAAAATATTTAACTGAACTTCAGGATTCAGTTGAGGGCCTTCACTTTCTAGTCCTGCACAGACCCACGCTGTATGTGCACAGCTAATATTTAATTTAGATAATCCAAGTATGCAAAAAACTACAAGGAGAAAGAAAAAATAAAGACCACCAGATCAGCAAGACAATTAAACATCTTTTAATGCCTGTGCTGGGTTTTTGTCTCACCACGTTTATATGCAGTTATGTTCAGAAAGAAAGCAGCAGGGGTTATGGTCCTTAGTTTATTTATTTATATATCTGTTTAAAAAAAATTTTATTTACCTATTTATTTATTTATTTGTTGTGGCATGTGTGTCAGCAACTTCAATTTTGTGACTCCCACATACATAATTTTCTTAAGGTGAACAGAGAATTACACTTCATGTTCTTGTACAAAAGTCTGAGGTTTCCACAGAAAGTTAAAACCACTAAGGCATATTTTAGTCTACTGGTAAAATGTAGTTGACTCTTTTTTTTTATTAAATAAATCATAGTATTATAGAAGGACATAATAATAGGACATAATGTCCCTGAAACACTTTTAAGCAGAATTATAGTCCTGTACTAAGCTGCCCAAATGGTTTATAGAACTAAATCCTCCAGGTTTTGCCCCAGCTCTGCTGAACATTCCTAAAGAGCAGCAGGGACACTGATGTCCAGATCCATGCAGGAAAGATCCCATCTGTGCTGTCACCCGCTCCCTGGTGTCCATACACCTGGAAAGGGAGAGGATATTCACACCCTTGGGCATCTGCTGCTCCTGCAGTGCCCTGGGATCCTGAAGTGAAAGGCTGTACTTTCAAAAACACTGGGATGCTCCTCTTGTGTCACCTGTGTTTGTGGAACAAAGGCGTGACCCGCGGACTCCGTGGGTCCCAAATCCTCCATCCAGCTGTGGGAATCTGAGCGGGGGGCTCACGGTGGCTGCGCTGAGTCCCCCTGGGATCCATCTGCTCCGGCAAACCTTTTAAGGATCCTCTTACTTTAAAAAGACTGGGACTTGCTCTGCAGTTCTGGGCTTGCTTGGAGTCGGTTATTACAACTCTGAGCATGTGAAGCCCCCGCAGCAGGACCCAAACAAGTTGGGAATATTAATGCCTTCCTCCTCACCTCCTTTTGTTTGGACTTGTGCATTTTATATCTCGTTTTTCTCAAAGCTTATAAATAAAAAGTCGAGCCCAAGTCCTAATGTTTCTCTTTAAAACTCAACCCCTTAAATTAAAAAAAAAATGCTGTTGTAAAATAATTGGATCGGTGATTAAATTGCCAGAGGTTTGAGGTTTGGTTTACATTTATCTTCCCGAGGAATGGCGTTTATCAACTCCTTGTGAGCTATCATCACCTTATAGGATCTGCTAAATACACAATGTTCAGGCTGCTGTTTCAGCAGAGTGTGAAAGTCCTGTCCATTGGCATTAACATATTCGTTGAAAACATTTAAACAGCATTTGAAACCTTTATTACACTGGACTCTCCTGCTGCCCGAGAGGGGCTGCCTGGGATGAGGCCCATAGGAAAATAATAACTATTCATAACAACAATAATAACAATAATCAAAATAATAATTAGAAATATTTATAACCTTTATAAATAATTATACTAAAAATAATAATAAAAGCTCTGCTTTCTTTAAGTAAATAGGAAGCAGTTTCTTCATTATTTGCTTGTTTATGTCTTTATTTCATCCCGTTATTTTCTTAAGAGGAGGAAGCTGTTAGGAATGAATTCTTATTCAAACCTCCCAATCAAACCTGCGCACTTTATCATCCGCCCTCGGTTGGGTCCGCAGTGATAGGAAGAACCCTCAGGACAAAGGAACAGAACAAAAAAAGGCATTTGGAGAATCATTAAACTACAATCGAGCCTAATTGCTTCGTACTGGTTGAGAAAACATCCAAAGTACTTAACTTTACCAGACATCTGGAACCTGTAACCGGTCTTCAAGAGGGTTGAGGTAGTGGGGGATTTTATTTTGTTTTATTTTATTTTATTTTATTATTTATTTATTTTAATGTTATTTGCTTTGATTTTTATTTAATTTTACTATGCCTGACAATATCTTAAAGCTTCTGGAGTAAATTTCTCTCTCAGAAACAGCAAAATAAATCTGCAGTGAGTGCATCACAAACTCCTCTAGTCAGGGATTGTGGCTTTCCAATTCTGTTTGGGGACTTTGTGTTCAGCTAATAAATAGTAGTGGGATGACATTTGGCCTTAAATATGTATTTAAATGAGTCACCTTGAATGAACCGGACTGCTTCTGCTCAGAAGGAAGGAACATTTAAGGAGATGTTTTTCAGCGTGGCTTAGCAAGGCTTTCTTGTCTGAACTGTAATTTATGGGTGCAAATTTCAGTAGTCTGAACCTTGTTTTATCTGATCTGTGTGTACACTGCTCGGGGGAGGGGGGAAGGGACTATTCAGATTTTTGCATTACAGCAAAGTGCTCTGAAAGAGCAGAATGAAAACAGAAAGGGGGGGGAGGAAGTGCCTCTATTTTATGTTTAAAATCCTTCTCCTTTTCTGGAGAAGAAGACACTTGTGAAATAGGAGATTTTGATAAAAGGGATATTTCCTCATGCAAAGCATCATCACCCATGTGCGGGTCTCTGCATCTCTACCAGGGCTTTCCCTTTGCTTCTTAGACAGTAAAACTAAACTTGTCTCCAAGAGTTTGGCTGTCTGGGTCCAAAGTACCACTCCAGAACTGCTTAAATGTTATTATTTTATAACTCAGAGCTATTAGAGGGAATCCAGGGTTGGGTGTCACAACAGAACCCACTTTTTAATCGTTCATTCTTGGTTCTTCAGCAGAGTTGGCACAGCACAGGTGGACAAAGCCACACGTGTGTAAAAGACAAGTTTATTTTTCATTCTGTATCCACACATGTCAAAAAACTACTGCCAGAAAGATGGTTTAGGCATTCTATTCCTTTCTCCTTTTTACACCACCTTGTTTACGGGGTTCCCAGCTGGGGTGTTTTCGTGCTGCCAGTGCTGCCACAGCCACCATTTCACAGCAGCCCCCGTGTTGAAACCAAATGGTGGCACAAAGGGCTCTGCTCATCATTCATCCCCCAGCTGTCTTTTTGCCTTTGCCACCCTCCTTGTTCTCCTCCTCCAATAAAACCTTTCACTTACTGAAATTCAAAAAAAAAAAAAAAAAAAAAAAAAAAAAAAAAAAAAAAAAGGACTTAATCCCTCCTGTCCCTGCAACATCAGCCCCACAGGTTAATGCACACTCCAATAGTTAAAATCAAAGAAACGGGGCCCTCTTACAATGAGGCCTTTAAAAAAAAAAAAAATCCTATACATCTATTTATAAACCATCTAATCTCAAAAATCCTTATTACCTATCGTGTTACTTTAAATCATGGACATGAAGGAAAGGGAGTCTTGGCATTCAATTATCCTTCTGGCTTTAACAAGGTGTGTATAATAAATGAGCAGTTCTTAATTGACTTCCATGCAATTTGACACTACTGGAGTAGGAGGAAGAGGGAGCCAGAAAGAAAGGAGACATGCAGCTTCAAGATGTTAGACAACACAGTTATTTATAGCATGAAACATTAATTTCCGACGTTAAATTAGTTATCCAGTATTTAAATAAACAATATTTAGCACAATAATTATTACAAGCAATGCTTTGCCAGTGGTTATGTTTTACATAGTTTTGTGCTGTCACAGATAATATTGTACCATTGGTTAAAAGGTAAAATTCTCAAGATTCTATCGGTCATTGCTAAAGAAGTGTGCTGAAAAATGTAATTTCCTACTTTATGGGTTTTTTTCTTTAAATTAGGCTTTATAAAAACAGATAATGCACTAATAAAATCCCTGCTCATAAATATTTTATCTAGACACTGAATGATGCAGAAACGTATTCAACCTGTATCTCTCAATTTAGATGAATTTAGTTAATTTATATTTTGTGTTTACAAGATACTGGGCAGGTCTTCAGATGGGCCATTTGTCGCTGTAGTCACCCTGAATTAGGTTGTGATGGTTTAGGGTGGCACTTTACTGTAAACATGAGCCTCCAGGCTGTGGTTTAGCCTGGCACAAACTCTCTCCATGCCCTTGTTCATCCCAGCTCCCTGTCTGGCATCTGTGCCAGCACAGGCAAGGGAGGACAGGGAGCGGGTACCCCCATTCCCTGTGGCAGGTCAGCCCTGGGATGGCTTTCCTGGGAGCAGCAGCAGCAGAGTGTCACACACCTCTGCAACTCCCTGCTCTGCTCTGGTGGTGCCACACCAGCTCTTCCCGTCCTGTGGAAGTGTTTGGCAGAGCTGAGCTCTGCTGGGGAAAGACAAATAGGGAAGGGAACACCTTTGCCCCTCAGTGGCAAAGGGGTTTTTTGCTCCGTGCAAAAAACCTGCCAGCTCTGCAAACAGACAGGATAAATCCAGGCACCCACAGCGTGCCCAGACAGTGCTGCCCCATCCCATCTCCCCGAGTGGGACACAACTGGAGTTACCAGCACTGATTCAGCTCCAGCTTCCTGACCCTGCTCCAGGGATTTATCAGTTAAACTGCACCACTTCCTCCCCGCTGTGTCAGCGGAGTGCAGGGGGTGTGCACTGCGCTTCGGTTAAAACTGTTCCCTCTTCTGGCATAGCAAACACTGAGCCAAAAAACTCCTGGGGGAGGCCCTTCTGCATTGATCTGCTTTGAAAAACCATTTTGCTAACTGGTGTTACCATAGATATTCTCGAAACTGGTGTCCTTTTCAGTTAGAACAGGCAGTTTCACCATTCTGCTCCACCCGCTACTCGTTTTCTGCCACTGCAGCTTCAAATCTGCCTTTCAGCCTCTGCCCTCAGCAGAGCTGGGCCAGAAGCCAGAGCACAGTAATTCTTATCAAGAGATCACTTTAAAGCTTTAACCACAGGAATAAGGTGCTACAGATTCTTAGATCTAATGAAGAATGTACTTCCATTGCCGAACTTGAGCAAAGCCAGGCTTGTGTCTGCTCAGGAAAGATGAAATGCCACGAGAGCAGAGGATTCATAACAGCCTCTGTCAGCTCTTTCGATCATTTAGGTATGATTTGCATCAACATTTACAGCTGCTGACTATTTACAGTTGCACAGTTATTATGTCTTCCATCAGCTGCTAAATGAACAGGTGTTTACCATTGTGCTGCAGAAGAGGATGATGGATGGAAACCAACAGCCCTCCCATAGGAAAACTGTTCCCTTAAGGAAGCAGCAGAGTGCTGAGTATGGATATAAATTTAGCTAAGTTGCCTAACAACCTCTAATTTTAATACTGACTCCTTAATTTTGGCACTGGCAGGGGAGAGAGAGGGCTGGCAGGAGAGGAAAGGCTCAGGTTGTGGACAAACGTGCTGCTCTGGCTGTGGCTGAGCTGGTGATGAGGCTCCTCATATCTTGCCTGGGGCTGTAACTGCCTCTCTTCTGGCCACATAACGGCACATGGGCTCACTCCCAACCTCCTTAGTCTTGATTTTTGCTTAGGTGGGGTCAGCTTGGGATATTGGGGCTGGGGAAGAGCTGGGCTCCTGCCTTCTGTCTTCTGAAGACCCCCCAAAATGCTCTGCTGAGCTGGGGCATCACACCAGGCAACCCAAGCACGTTCTCACCTCACCATTGCCTTGGAAGGACAATTTAAGGGAGACAGGCAGGTTTGGCCTGAATCACTGGGTTCTTCTTATATTGCTCTTTCAGGGTAACCTCTAGTTAAAAGTTGGACTCAATGATCTTGGAGGTCTTTTCCAGCCTTAATGATTCTGTGATAATTCCTTTATTTTGTGTGTCCTTCCCCACTGATGCCGTTCCTAGGGAATGTTCCATCATGGAGCTCTGCAGGGCTACTGGTAAGTCTGCAGTGGAGAGAGGCTATTAATAACGTTATTAATGACAAAGTTATTAACGTTAATTAATCCGTGCATCATGGATCAGCAGCTCTTGAGTTAGACACTGTAAAATGCTAGAAGAGAAAGACAAGTCCTTTCCCCCAGAAGCTTTGTTTGCCAACGCTGCAGGATCATACGCCAGGACTGAAAGTCGTTTGAATTTGCCTACATGGGCAATTTTTCTGGTTTACTGAATTACTATTACACAACTGTACTGAGCTGCCTGCCTGTTTTCCAAAATGTAGAGTCATCAATGAAGTTATATTCATATAACTGGAGTGGTTTAAAGTCACCACTTGGTCTGTACCAAAGATGTCACAACCATGTAAATTAGATTTTATGATTTGTTTTCAGAAGAGCAAATACAAATGGTATGAGGGCACAGCTAACATTTTTTGGCAAATTTATGTAATAAAAATCTAGTTTGCTTGTTACAAAGCCAGAAGTTTTTGGTGTAGACAAAGATTGTATTGTGGCTGGGTTTAGTTCAAAAACTTTTTTGAAGTTTTCAATCCATTTTTGTGTCAGTTCTGTGGTAAGGCTGTAATCTATTTTATCAACTCTGTCCCTCCGCAGACGTGTGTTAAGCCATTCCTATTTCCTTGAGTACTTTAAACATATGCTTAACTTTAAGCACATGGTTCACTGGGTTTTATTAAATAGTAAAAAAAAAAAATAAAAATTGGCTCACTCTTCCCATTTCAGTTCCCAGTGCAGGCCCTGATGACAGTCTAATGACAATATAGAGCGTGCTCTCAGCGTTAGACTGAGCTCTCTGTGGGGAGCACATACAGCCTTTCTATAAGTGGAAATTTATATTCTTGAGAGTTGTTTCTGGTGCCAAATTTTCAGGGGCCCGAGCAACTACAGATCAGAAATCAGGAATGATTTCAGCAGTGAATTTAATGAAAAGCTGTGATCTTATTTAGGGTTTGTGTCTTTCAAGGCAGGTCTAAGTTAAAATGGTTACGCTTTCAGACTAGAATAACCTCCACTTACTTGTGCTGTTAAATGAACTTTTTTATTCTGTTGACAGCCAGGGGTGGCCTCTCATATGAAGAACAGTTTCCTTAATTATTTTGCAACAGCTCAGCAGTGTCATTGCCTCTCCCATAAATCTGATGTTCTGGGTAAGGCTGGGCTCCACCTTGGTTGGATCCCACTTCTCTGGAATCTCCTGCTGTGACCTGGGAATGAGGAAGATTCTTCATGTCCCAGCAGAACACAGAGACATCGAGGAGAAAGGAAGGGGCTTGTTTTTTACAGCTAAAAATGAAACCAAAACTGGGAGTGTTTGACACAGGGCACAGCACTTGGCAAGTTCCTTGGTGTTCCAGCCCTGACCTTTTGCAGGTTATTGTTTTTAACTGAGGGTTTTTGTTGCTGTCTGTGCCTTTCTCTTACCTATCTGGTGTTTTATCAGTGACATCTTCTAATTTGAGAGTTTGGCTCTTGACAGTGCTCTGGTTATTCAGCCAGGCTGAGGGGCCCAGGAAAATCAGGGATGAGATCCTTGAAAAGGGGCTTGGTCACAGCTCTTAAGAGTGCCCTCCACACTCACTTTTGTTATAATTTTATCCCAGACTGACTTCAGAGGAGTCACACCCAAGATACACAGGCATACCTGGGAGCTGAGTCAGCCTATTGACTGAGTTTCAGTTGTGCAAATTAAGAAAAAAAACTAACCAAGAAATCAAAGCTGCTGTACAGAACTTAAGCTTCAAAATTATCATCCATGAGGTGGGGAGTCAGCTAGAGAAAATTCAGCAGAAGAATTTTTTTTTTTTTTTTTTTAATAAAAAATCGAGGATTAACTATGAGGCAACAAAATAATTAGAATGAAAAGTCTCTTGGTGTAACAATTTGGCTTCAGGTATGAAATGATCAATGTCATATCTGAAGTAACTGAATTTCTTAATGCAAAGGTAGATTACAAGAATTATTTACATACATGTGATAAAAGCCAGCCCACATTAGCACCTCCTCTTTCTCTTCTTGTCTTTGCAGCACCCCTAGAATCATGTAATCTTACTGCATCAAGAAAATATCTTAGAAAGAAGTTTTTCCACATTTCTGAACAGAGGGCCAAAGCCTGAGAGGAAATAAGGAGCTTTTTCAGTGCTGGGTTTTTGTTGCTGTGTAATATCCTGACTTTCTATAGGCTATTCTCTGAGTTTAAAGAATTGGTGGACATCATTTATAACTATTCATTATATTTTGGGGTGAACATGTTCTTATGCAAACAGCTTGCTTTACAATTAAACTTGCTAATTAGCAATATAATAGACTTACTTTTTTTTTGCCTGAAAGTAAACCAATGAGTATGTCAGAGCATCCTGTCCAGGTATGATGTTGAAGCCTTGGTTGTGTATATTCAGGACAATTAATAGCAACCAGCACTAAGTATAGCTACAGAACTGAGTTAATTTCCCTCTGATAACATCCTGTTAGAAAACTTGATTTCCTGCATAGTCTGGGATTTGGTTGTTCCACCAGGCAGTTATGCTCAGGTCAATCAATATGTAGCACACACGAGCTCAGGTTTTATGGCCATTTTGTTTACATATTCTTCTAAACCCAGACCAACCCTCAGGCCTGTTGTTTGCCCACGCTCTGCATCCATGGCATGGCTTTTCCCTTTGCCTCTACTTGGTGTTGTTTGAGTTGTTTCCAAAGCTCAAGATTGCACAAACAACGCATCAGGGTGTGAGTAAGGGATGTGTCAGCCCTGATTATTCATCTCAGGGTATCTTTACGTTACTCAGCCGAGGGCTCCTCAGCATCTCGGCTTCCTCAGTGCAAAGCCCAGGCTGCAGGAGCTGTGTAGGGTACCCAGGCACTGGAAAGAACACACACCATATGACTTGTCTTGTGGGAAGTGTTTTCTTCTCTGTCACCTGAAGCAAACACACCCCAGTAAGCAGTTTTAATATTTAGAGCCCTGTAATCTCTCAACTGTGGTGCCTCTGGGCCAGGACCTCTTCAGTCTGTGTTGGGATTCTCATGGGGTCCTGATTCTCAAATTGAAAAAGGGGAAATTTGGGTGAGAGATATGGAAGAAATCCTTCCCTGTGAGGGTGGGGAGGCCCTGGCACAGGTTGCCCAGAGAAGCTGTGGCTGCCCCATCCCTGGAAGTGTCCAAGGCCAGGCTGGACAGGGCTTGAAGTGACCTGAGCTAGTGGAAGGTGTCCCTGCCCATGGTAGGGAGTAGAACTGGGTGGTCTTTAAGGTCCCTTCCAACTCAAACCAGTCTGTGATTCTATCTTACATCACTGGGATTCCTGTGTACTACCCAGCACAATTTATATAAGATATTACTCCTAATATTTTCTTTTATGTAGGAATTTTCCAGGCTGATTCTGTGTGGTGGCTCATGGGATCTACATGTTGTTTCTCATAATTTTCTTTGATCCCTTTTTGGTGAAGGAAATTCAAAAAAATGACTGTTCCTTGATATCTGAAGCAGAGTGGAGATCTGAACTCTCGATTACAGCCTGTACAATATGAATACTTGATTAATAGTTACTGTAAGCACTCATAAGGAATTTTAGGCATCTGGTTTGAATAAATCACACCAGGATAACGACATCTAAATTCAGCCTAATTTTCATCGTCTTGGAAATGCAGTTTTGAGGATTAAACCTGGAAACTGTGGGGATTGGTCTTTGATATAAATATTCTCGCTGTCCTCTTTAGATTAATGACTTTTGCTACTGATGCCAAAGGACTCAGGATTTCCCCAAAACTTCCCATGTAATGGAATAGTAAAAAATCAGGAAATTTGCATATAAGAATTAATTCTTATGAATCACTGGTGGTGTGTGGTTTGGGGCCTCTGCAGTTCAGCCCCCCCAGTTCACACCAGTCTGAACACGTGCATCCCACACTCCCACTACTGTTCTGCTGCACTGGGGCAAAATAAAAATGCAAATATTATTTCCAAGTGATCGATGTGCTGTGCTGGCTGCTGCCTTCATTGTTACTCTTTTCTCTTTGGGGTCTGGATGCCCTGAGCTCAGGCCGGGCTGGGAGCCTGCCCTTCCTGGGCAGTTGTAACTTTAGATCAGGACATCGTGGATAGTTCAAGATGCTGCACCTGGCAAACCCCCAGCTTGATCTCTCTGATGGCAGGGCCTGTTTCCTTCCATCAGATGCAAGTTTTTCTGTTGAACATTAAAAATTACACCAGTTCAACTTAAAGCAAACTAGTAATTTTTTTTTTTTCCTATTCTGGAGCACTAAATCCTCAGTACACACAGAAATGGGTCCAGCACCAAGGCTGACATCTTAATCTTAATGAAAGAAAGCATCATGTTCCTATTTCCTGAAGTGGAAGCAGAGTTTCTCTTAGGATTTCCACCTCAGACCTGATGAAAGGTTTTCTGAGAGGGGAAGGGCTTCTTGCTACTAATTATTCTTGCTTGATTTCCCTCCACCCTCTTTTGCAAGCATAAAATCCCTAACGAGGATTCAGTTTGCTTCTAGGATCAATTAGTCCACTGATTTGCTTTGCCTTTTCTTAGGTATGGCCACAAACTGAGGATCTAGCTCTTCAGAAGTTCTGCTTTTGGGTTGAGAGAGTTAAGTTTTTTTTTTTCCAGATGATGTTTTGTGTGCTGCTTTCCCTTGTTCTTTGTCTATTAACACCACAGACAGTTCTAGCTCACTTTTAATATGACATGCAACTTCCTTTTTATGCTTGCCTGCTCCTTTTGCTTTGCCATAGCAAGTCAAACAGTTTCTGCTGTCTGTGTGTTTGAAATACTTCACAGAAGAACTAAAAGGAAATAAAATCCACCACTGTATTTTCCGTTGGGCTTATCATAAAATATCATAGAATATATTTATACACGTATAAATTTCTCTGAGTTTTCATTCACATCCCTCGCATTGCAGACAGTGAGATGAGACACAGGATCTGCTCACCACGCTAAAAAGAAAGGTCATGATCTAATTTCTTTGCATCAAGGCACAGGAGGAATATGTGACCAAGAATTACTCAGTACCGAGCTTGGGTTTGAATAAGCTGATGGAGGATGTTTCACAGAGAGCCCTCGGCGTTCATGGCAAGCAGTTGGGTTTTGCACAGGATCGTTTCTTCCAAAGAGGGAAGAAAGATGATTAAAAAACAAACAAACAAAAAACAAAACCAAAAACCCCAAAACAAAAACCCTCGGGGAGAGCGATGAGCGGGGATATTGTTCCTTTACTGGGTTAACTACAGTATGCGAAAACAGAGCGCTCCCCTTTAAAACGGTTAATTCAGCCAGGCCTTATTCAATAGATAAAAGCGGTTTAAGGACAGGTGCCAGCCCATCAGTCCCCTTTCAGCAGCTGAGGTTTCAAAGGGTAAGTCACTTGCAAATGTTGCTTTCAATAGGTGAGAAATCCCTGACTAGAATAGGTGCTCGCTGGGCTCTGCCTAAATGGCACAAAGGGCGCTTAATGCCGGGTTACGATTGCAGGGAGAAATCGCGTTTATTTTGTCTGTTTATTAACTATCTCTGACTTTATAATTTACAACCCCCCGGTTATTTACTGAGCAAGGCAGGAGCAGTTCCGAGCTCCCATTTCTTTGTTCCAGTCGTTCAGAGAAATTAAATCTCCCGTGTGGGGCTGGAAATGCAATTTTCGGAGAAGCCGTATAACTGGCCAGGCTTGTTTAGAGCTACGAGAATTTAACTCTATTGACTTTCCTGCTTTGCTTTGCTGTTTAGTTGTACTTGAGTGACTTCATTAAAAAGGAGGGCAGTTACTTAATCGTACAATCCAACCCACTGGTGTCATTTGCAGTTTCCTGTTCTATTCTTACTCATCGAGATGAACGCGAATTCTTCTTGAAACTTCAGGAGATTTCATCTGAACCAAAATCTCCTCTAGATTTCCTCCTTACCCTTTTCCCTTCAGCCATCACGTTGGAAAATGATGCTGTAAATGTAAATGGCTTTCTGGTTAATGCCAGACGGGCCAGATTGTGCTCGGCACAGCCTTGGCAGGAGCTGGTTACCTTTGTTCCGTGGCTGTAATACAGTAACACCCAGAGGCCCGCTATGAATCCCTGGCATTGTGTTCCCAGCCTTCCCAAGGAGCTGGGCCCCGAATTAGCGAGCAAAACAAGGGGAAGAGCAAGAGGGAGAGTTTTAGGATGCTGTTTCTACTGTGGAACAGATGCTGGTGCCTCCCAGCAGAGATGGTATCTAAGAAGGAACTCAGTGCAGCATCTCGGCTGGTTCTTTTTAATTTGGGAAGTTTATTAGTACATCAATATTTATTAAGTGATTAAGTACTAGTACTGCCATTACACAGCCAAATACCAGGGTGTTGGTATCTGACATTTAACTTACAGGTGGACATGAAAAGCTGGGACACTGCTTTTCAGGCACAAGCTTTGGAAAAAGGGCAACCCTCTTTTAGGGCATTTATTTTCTGTGGAGAGTCAATGGACTTCAGTTTTGCATGCAAAACTCTTTTATCCCCCTATCCTGCCCATATAGCACCAGACAGGATTTTGATTCCCACTCTGTGCAATAAACTCCAGTTTTCTCCCCAGCCCACTGCAATACATCTCTTCTGGTGTCTGTCCTTTTGCCACCTGGCTGAGGCTGTGGGTGGGTATGTGCTGATTAGTTCTACCTGATGGTTAAATAACAATGGAATTTCACTTGCTTTTCCCTTGGTTGGGTGCTCTCTCCCCTCTGCCAAGTCGTACATTTTGCATAAAAACCCCAAGGCATTAATCATCACTGTGATGAATGAATCGAGAAATTGTTAAGGAATTTCAGCAGCTCTGCCAAAAATGGTCTGCAGGTTCTGAACTTGTCAATAAGGGGAAGGAGGGCGTTAAACACTTTGGTTTCATGAGCTCCCCTCCTCAGGTGCCCCTCAAGTATTGGGGCATTTGCAAAGCTTAACAACACTGAGACGTTTTGGGAGAGGAAATGCAATTCTTGAGCATGTGTAAGGAAAGACTTTTTATTAAGAGAAGAAAATGCATCTGTCATTTCCTAAGTAATAACTTGGAAAAGGATATAACTGTACAAATACACGTGGAGTTATATAACAATATGCTTAAATACAGAGCTCTTTGGAACAGTGAGGCAAAACCATCATTCTAATCTGTCTGACTTTGTAGCTAAACAGACCCTGTGCTCTGGTGTGGTGCTCCCTCTGAACACCTGAGAGGAGCAGCATCGTTAAAAACATCATTTCCATCCTCTGTCCTGTGTTGTACAGCTGCTTTATTTTTAAGAGACACTTAATGGCTCTGAGTGATCACACTTTGCCTCTTGCCCAGCATCACTTTGTGATGCTTTTCGCACAGCTCTGCTCTGGCAATTAAAAAGTTGCATGCAATTATCGCAGAAATCACACATTTTTAGGATGGCCTGACAACAAATAATCCCCAAGTCCTTTAAAGACAACTTTATCTTTATGTAGATATTATAAATATCGTGTAAAAAAGTTTAGGGCACACATGGGGTGTGAGAGTCCAGGGCGGCCTCTTTTTTATTTAATTAATTTTTCTGTGAGCATGAAAAAGATCTCAGCAAACGCTTTTCTCTAATCATTCGAAATGTTATTGCTTGTTTTGTAGGTGTTTAAATGTTATCGAGAAGGCCCGTAAATAGAAGGAGGAGGAGGGAGGGGGTATCTATTTGTAAGATGAGAAAAGGAACCACTGCCTATTGTTTGACCTGAACAGCTCCCTGATTGACTGGGAGAAGGAATATCTCCATGGGAACAGATGAATGTCTGGTTTTCATGTGGTGAAATCCCCAATCGAGCTCACAGTGGCTTCACTAACGTGCCACTCTAAATTGGTTGTTTGCATGCTGCTTCTTACCTTTCGCTAAACTAAATAAGAATATCCTGCCCAAGTTACCGTCTCCCGAATGCTAATAATGAAATAAAAATGCAGAGCGAATAACGATTGAAATTAACGGGTTTGTTGTTTTGTGCTGCTGTTGGTTTTGGGGGTTTTATTATTTGTTTTGGTTTTTAAGTAGAGCAGGCAAAATAATGAAATGATATTAAGCATTTAGCACGGAGCAGTCTTCTCTCCCTTTTGCAGATCTGGGGGAGAGGGGAGATCTTGTGATGCATCCGCACGACACAAGAATGCTGTTAGTTTGGGGGAATTTGGAGAACTCCCGAATCCATTGTGCCTACGGGTTTGCTCCAGCCATTTACATTGGTCTGTTTTCCCCGTTTTCAATGTCAGTTGACTTCAACACTGCAGTCTCTAAAAATAATTTCAGTGTATCAGAGGTAACAAAAGAACCACAGTTAACGTAAAAAATAAAAAAATTCACAATCCAGGTTGGATGAAGGAGTGATTCCTAAATATTAAAGCCCCAGTGGTCTTATCTGGACCAGCTGCTTATAATGTCTGTGAGGAATGTGGCACATCAAGTGTGTGAACACTGCAGCTATTGTATCCTAACAGGCTGATTGAACCCTGGATAATTGGCATGTAACCTTCTCTATTAATAGTGCAGACAGATATGTGAATTAGCTGAATGCCTCAGACATATGCCATGCATTAACCAAAAGGGCTTACAATTCTCATAACAACTTGGCTAACTATTACACCAGTAATTATTCTTTAGAACTTGATAATATTAGAGAAAAATCAATAAATAATTTGTAGTCTCAGGCCAGATTATGAATAATCAGTTGCACTGTAATACAATCGCCAAAGGTTGGGTTGTAAGGAAGATTCAGGACTGATAGTGGGGCACTTTGATGTTTTTAAAGGGGTCAGAGTGTGATTCTCTGTCTTTGTTTAGCTCTTGTAACTTGAAGGAATCGATAGGCATGTGAAACATTTAGAATAATTTCAGGCTTGCTGTTCTTTCTGTTGTACAGGAGATGTACAGTCAGGGCCGTTGTCCTTGAAAAGACAATGGATAATTTCCCTTTGTGAAATATGATATAAAGGGGTAAATTTGACTTCTTGTATTTTTTTTTTCACTACACTGTCTTACTGTTCTGAACTTCTCATCCTTCCATCTCAGTTGTTTGTCTAGAATGAAATGGCAAAACCACCTTTTACTTTTTAATTAGGTTGTTCTTTTCCTTAAGTGATAAAGTGTATGATTCAGCTCTGAGTGATCTTGAAAGAATGCAGCATTACAACACTGTAAGGGCAGAGAAATATCAACTATAGGCAGAGAGTATTTAAATCTGGGAGCCCCTAGAGCTGCACAACCTGTCTGAGTGTGTTTGGAGTAACAAGCTGACCCGACAGAGTTATGAGGCTTTTTGTTATTTGAGAACCTTTTGCGAAGAACTTTTCCTTAGAAAACCTTTTTACAGTTTAGTGGAAAATAATCAGGTATTTTAGGATAGAGATTCAAGTTTGGATGTTCCAACATTTACAACAATTGTGCTGTTGTTTTGCAAATGCTTTAGTCATTTAAATGCTTCTCTTAGTAATCCACCTCAAGTCAAGTTGGAATCAAATAAACACAGACAGTGTTTTAAACAGCTACAGATATTACACAAATAGGCACTCTTTCATTTCTGAGTTAGTTTTATTTGTATTTGCTGGATCCCGCAGAAGCTGAGTTCAAAACAAGCTGTTTAGAAGGTGTTATGGTTTTAAGGCCAGAACTCAAAAAGCTTCCAAATAAAACTCCAGCCCCTAATCTCATTTTATTCTTCGACATTAATCTCCCTTCCTGCAGAAGCTAAAATATCTCCATTGCCCTTGTCTGATTGTCTCCTGCACTGAGCTTCCCACCATCAGCTTATAAAAGGTAACACTTTCTTCCACCTGCTGCACCTCTTCTCTAATTACCTACCTTCTCCCTAAGGATCCTGCTGGAGTCTCCTCTCTGTGGGCTTTTCAGCCACAAGATAGATGAGACCACGACTCATCTTTCAGGTTTAAGATGAACTTCCTTCTCTCGGGCCCCCAACCACTAAACCCCTGCACAATCTCGGCTACTGCCAGTGCTGGAGAAAGCCCTGGGATCAGGAATGTACCCAGGAATGTGATTTGCACCAGGCAGTGGCCAATGGTTGTGATACACATCGAGTCTAGACAAACCCAAAATCAGATCCTTGGGCTGAACCTGGATGGTGTGGTCTTGCTTATGCCAGTCCAAGAGTGTCTATGAGGAAACAGGCAGGACAAACACTGTAAAACCACCTTGGCAGTAGTGTAATAAAAACAAGGAACCAGTGTGGGAAAGGTTGAAATAAGCCCTTTTGTGTGTGTGAATTTTGCTGCTTGACATTGTCCTTTCCTGTCCTCCCCATGGAAAGATAAAAAGAAAGAAAACTCCAACTTCCCACAGTCACTGGAATGAGATCTGAAACAGAACCCCAGAGCTCAGCTCCCAGTTTTGAGAAGAATCAGGTCTCTGCACTGAGTCCTGTCCCTGCTGGTGATGTTGAAGGCTCAGCTGGGGCTGCTTTACAACCACTTAATTTCCTACAGCCAGCAGGACCCCCCAAATCCACGTGGTGCTGCCTTTGCTGCTTCCCTTGGGAGCTCTCGGGGCTCAGGAGAACAAAGCACAAGGAGCAACCCTAATTCCTGCACCCTTTACCCTCACAAACAGAGGCCATGCCATTTCTGGAGGTGACTTCATGGGGTTTGAATCTCTGCCAAACATGGTAGTTGTACCCCAATGTATAATTCCAATTCAGTGGGTTGCCATCTGGTTCAAAAGGCATTTTATTCTGACTTGTTGGGAAGTCAGAACAATTTGGTACGGTCCTTCACTAGCTCTTGTGACCATAATTATAATTTAGATAAAGATTTTTTTTCTCTATATCCTGGCAGATTTTGGGGGAATCCATGTCTAAGAAGACTTTGAATTCTGCTTGCTTAAACTCAAATAGGTTTTTTGTTTGTTTGTTTCTTTGATACCTATCTGTACTTTCATATGTCTAAACTTTATACTTTAATGTGTCTAAACTGTGTCGTCTATAAAATGTATATAAACTTGTTTTGTGAGAAACATATATTAAAATGTACATTCATTTCTATCCTGTCTATCTAAGGTATATTTTCACTGTCTCTATCTAAAAAATATATATAATTATAAAAGTCTGGATTTGTGTCTTTCTCTGGGAAGATGCAGAAAACGGATCCACTGCTTCAGAAGTTCTCTGGCTGTATCCATTTGTCAGGGTTCATATTTTCCTCAGTGGCAGAGGTGCCACAGTCAGCAGCCAGGAAAAGACCAGGAGACGCTGGCAGATAGATGCCCTGAACTGGCATCAGTACAGAGAGCTTCAGGAGCTTATGGAATAAACCACTTTGAAGTAAAATGCAGAACTGCATTTCATGAGCCATCATCACTCTTTGTTACTTTAGGGAGGGGAAGACCCATGACCTCCCTGTGCTGTATTTAAAGTGTTCTCAGAGGAACACTTGAATGAGCTGAGTTCAGAGCAGGCTTCAAAGATCACGGTGCCCCTGAGCAAATTACTTCAAACCCCCCTTGCTTAAGCAAAGAAAAAAAAAAACAAACAAAGAAACAAAAAACCCAACCAAACAAAAAAAAATAAGCTGGTTGATTTTGTGTGTCACCGATGCTTGGCAGTGTCAGAAGGATCCAGTGAACTGAGAATTCGGGTATTTTGGAGCTCCAGCTTCCCTGAGATGCAGGGCTGGAATTCACACCTGTGGATGGGTCTGAGCAGGGCACCTCAGGCTCTCACACCTACCTGGGGCAGCCACCTGCCCTTGGGATGCTCCTGGCACCACAGCAGGGACAGATAGGTGGGTGTAGATCTGCTCTGCCTGGTGGGCATGGGTGGAAAATCAACCCTGGGGATCAGCTTTCTCTAGATGAGAACCTGTGTTGGGACTCAGTGTCACAAAAGATGTTTGTGTGAAGATGTATCAAGTCTCTTCTGCCTTTCAGCCCCACCAGCATCAATGATTGCCAAACTGCACCTCAGTTTTGGCTGCCTTGTCACCTTTCTGAGATGATCAGATTTATTTTCATATTTGATTATTAAATCAAAGTGGGTATTGTCATTGGGGGGTGTGAATGACTGGTGAGTGTTGATTTCTGGTGGAACAAAGTCTTTTCCATCCCAAACCATTCTGAGACTCCATGAGTTCTGAGACAAGTAGCCTTTACTTCTCAGACAAGGAAAAGTTTGCTTTTTGTTTCATTTGGGAGGGCTGAGACTGCCAGGCTGGGACTGCCTGATGGGATTCCTCAGTTTGGAATTGATGGAACTTTCTTGTGTGGTGGGTTAGGAAGCATTTGACTTCCTTTGAGGGTCTTGCAAAGCAAGGAGCTGCTCAATCAAAACTTTTTGGTATTTATCCATCAAAGTAGGAAAATATGTTTCTGTTTTGGTCCTTAATGCCCACCCACTATCACATTTTTCTCCCCTGCTCCTGAGAAAGATTAGGTGAGGGGAACAGGAATCTGTCTTTGATTTAGAGTCCTTAGGCATAGTTTTCCCTCTCTTTAAAGTACTGAGCAATGATTTTCAGCTTTTCTTAATCCTGAGAACACCTAACCTCGGGGAAAAGAAGTCCAAATTGGGTAAAAGTTAAAATAAACTTTGGATATACCTCCTATTTATTTTTTGCAATATTCTACCTCTTTTTTTTTCACACTCAAGGGGAAGGTTTGCTTTGTTTCATTTGGCAGCAGCTTTGTGAACTGCCTTCTTGATGTTTAAAGGAGTAGAAGTGTGTGGGCCTGTGGCTTGAGAAAAAATGGAACTGATGCTACTAGAAGTGCCTGCTTGGGTAATGCAGATGGGGTATCCCAGGTGGAAAGGGTTATTAATGCAGATTTGGTTTCTGCATTTAATCCAGATGACCACTGCAATTAACCACAATGCAGAGTAAATGTCTCTGTTAGATGTTGCCATAGAAAAAAGCACAAGCTTGCACAAGCTGTGGATCAGTCCCAGTTCAGCTAAAAGATGGTGAGCTACTGGTGACAAAATGCTTGCAGTGTACAGGGAAACTCTGTGAACTAACTGGAGAGTGGGATAGAACTTCTGTCCCAGGTGAGGGGTGGGGAACATTCACTGTTCAGTGAGGAGGGACCAGAATAATCCACAGCTTTGTGGCTTAGGCTCCTGCTCAGGATGGGAGAGCAACACACTTTGAGGTTCCAATTTGGATTCATCTGGGATGGAACACGGCTCAGAAGCAGGAAGGGGGCTGGACCCACATGACAAGTCAGCATTAGGACATATGTGTAGAGTGGCAGGATACAGTTAGTTTAGTAGACAGGAGCTTCTTCATATCCAATTTCCTCCTAAAACTGAGGAGCCATAACAATGAGGGATAATTGTCTCTGTAATTCAGCATCAAAATCAGGAGGGAGACCAGGAATTCTTACTATTAGCTTCTTAGAGTAGAAATCCCAATGTTAATGGAGATTAAGAAATGTATTGATTTGTCACAGGCCATAAGGTTTCCTGTGTGCCTGACTTTCCTTAATTCCCCTGGGTTTGACAACATTGACTTAATCTATTTAAGGACCTATGATGAAGGATAAAACATCACCATCTGCTAATGCAAACATTTATAAGTTACAAAGAACCCATCCACTTAAGATAGTGGGATAGACAATAGAATCTTCATGGATCTGTCTAACACAGTGAAAGAAATATAATAATTCAGAGTTCTTTTCAAGCTTATACAAAAATAGCTGGGGAAGAAGATGAATGGGGAGAGAGCATCTCCTTGGTTACAGATTTTGTTTTATGATGAAATGATACAACCTGGTAGGCAGCAGCATGTAGTGTATTTAAAATACGGTTAAGATGCCTTTGTCAGGGGGTACTGTTGAAGTCTGAGTTCCCCACTCGGTCCCAGACAGACAGACAGGCAGACAGACACGAGCTGTACCCACCTTTCCTCACAGACACAGTGAGTCACAGAGCTTGTCTTCCTCCACAGAGCAGCACTTTGTAGAATGGCAAAAAAAGTGAATCACTAGACAGCTTGGTTTCATCAGAGATAAAATTCTGGACCCTCAGACTTATGATCTGGTCTGGTGCATTTCAAAAATGCACATTTTTGGTGTATTTTTGGTAACAGCTGCCACAACAATTCCTGCAGATCCAAATAAACAAGGAAATCCTCAGTCCCCGTTGGTACCAACGTGATGGCTGGAGAACATCTAACAACTATTGCTGCAAGCATTTGAGAATGTGCTGCTGCAGCCAAAATTAGAAGGCATGCACCTTTTCCCAAGCCCACCTTAACTGGTATTTTGAGCTAAGGCTCTGTCCTGTCTCAAACCAGGCACTCTAAGCAGGGACTGATGTCCTTCCAGCTGTGGGGCAGGGTTGGCCCATCACAGCCACCCTGCTCTGAGCTGGTGTCCCTGAGCTACCTGTGCCTTGCTGAGGTACCTGAGCTACCTGTGCCTTGCTGAGGTACCTGAGCTACCTGTGCCTTGCTCTCCCCTGCCTTGCTGGGAGGGGGGACCTTAGGGACAGTAACAAACTGGAGGCAAGAGCTTCTTGAGCTGCTGCAGCTCTATCTGCCTTGGCCATCACCCACAGCTCTGTCTGCACTGCACTGGGGGCAGGACTGCAGGCTGTGCTGTCAGATCCAACTCTCACTTAAATGAGCTTACTTAGGTACTGATAACTGCAAGGAGCTGAAGGCCCCAAAATCTGGACTCAGGCACTTGTGCATCTGAGCTGGAGCTTCTGTTATGGGCCATCTCCGTGTCCCATTGTGTCGCCTGGATTAAAATATGCAGCAAGCAAAGAGCAATTTAGCACTGCACTTAGGCCAGCCTAAAGGCTGACTGGCATGAGAAAGAACCCACTGTGAGACTGCTCTGACTGCTACACCAGACTGCAGGCTTAACTGTTTGGTTCAAATGTCCCCACTTTTGTAAGCCCGCCGTCATTTACATTTTCTGACTCCCACTTTCATAAACAAATATGCAAACATAGCAATATTGCTCACCTGTAACAGGGCTGTGGAATCCCAGAATGGTTTGGGTTGGAAGGGAACTTAAAGATCATCTAATTCCAATGCCCTGACATGGGCAGGGACACATTCCACCAGACCAGGTTCTGATAATACTAATAATAGTTCTAAATAATACTAATAATACTTCTGATAATCATGTGTGTGGCTTTCTTGTTCCAGCCACTTCAGATCCTGTTCAAGTTTTATGTGTAGCCCATGAGCTGCAGGTAGGAATTGTTTACATTGATAACCATGATTAACATTACACTTGACTATAAATAAGTGTTTGTGAAGGCACACTGAGTTTATTTGGTATGTTAGTGAAAGAGCACAGACTCTGGTAAACCCCTGATTTTTGAGGCTACTGTTTTTAGTAAAATAAATATTTCTATCAAAAGAAGATGCACTGCAGTGTATTCCTTTAGGCTTGTGGTGCTATGATTATTCCATTCTTTCCCACATCTCTCAGTCCACACAGGGCAGAGTCTCCGAATTAGGGAGACCAAGGAGAGCTTTTCTTTTGATTCCAGTGAGGGTGGATCAGGCACAAGGAAAGAAGCACACGAGATCCTAGGAAAGGGCAATGTATCCAAATGAGAAGTTTGTTAATGTAATGTAGACATAAAGCCTGGATTTCAGCCGTTCAGCAGCAGCAGCCGGGGTGGAACTGCAGGAATTCTTGATACCTTTGCTTCCTGTGCCTCTTAAACACACAGTGAGCAGGAGGGAAATGGATTGTGATAATTAACTGGTTAAAATAAGAGTGAAGAAATCCAACCTCACCAGGGTTCAGCAGGTATTGGATGGTGCACAGAGCTCGTGCTGGTTCTGTGGGAAGAAACGAATTTCAGCTGCAGAAAATAACCATGCCCTATTTCAGTATGGACTGGCCCCTCCTCTTATAGGTGTTGAAGAACTGGGGGCATTCAGGGCACAGTTTGATGACACCTCTGCTTCACAGAAAAAATTTCCTTTAAGGGGTAATTTGTATGATCTGGATTACAACACAGTCTGATAGATTTTATAGACATTTTCATCTATATAAATGGTGAAGTCTTGCCATGGTAGGAAAGAGGGGAGGGGGTGGAAAAGGAGTAGGAATGTCTTGTCAATGCCACTGCTGAAGAAAACATACAGATAAGCCTCTACATTAAATATACTGATATGCAAATTTAATATCTTATATATATATATATCATTTAACATGGGCAAGTTGTTGGGGTTTTGTTCATTTGGGGTAAATTAATTATTTTGTTTATTTTGACAGAAGGAGAATTTTAATGTGATATTATGCTATCTTATTTAAGATAAAGATTAGCGTATTATAGTCTAAGAGCATGGTCAACCCTTCCCTTGCATTTGGAGCAAAAACAACTTCAGTGGTGTTTCCATATCTACAAAGCTGAAGATTTGGTAAAAGACAAGTCCATGAAAGGAAAAAAAAAAAAAAAAAGGGAGTGAGCACACACGGGAACGTTTCCTTTGAGTAAATATTAAGGAAGTCCTAGAAAAAGAGGGAAAAGATATTGGAAGTCAAACCACAAAGATAATTTTGGATTGGGAAGGGGTTGTCAGCTGGAGGGATGCAGGTCTGTGTGGGAGCAGCGATTCCAGGGGAGTATTTCTCACACAGTGTATAAAGGGTGCTTTCCCCAAATGTTTTTTTAATCAGTCCATTTTTAAACAATGTGAGCTGACAGCAGCCCTTTAATATGCATCACCAAGGCTTTCTGAATTGTAAGTAGAAAGGACGAGTAGATTTCCCTGAATTTAGGAGCGTGGTCTGGAATTTCATAGGTGGAGAGAAAAGGCTGCCTGGCTTTGAAGTTTTCTGCTTTATATGCTAAACAGTGCTGTTGACTGATTTACTGCTATTTCACATTCAAGGGGTGGGGAAAAAGGAAAGCCATGACTTTTTGTTGAGTGTGATGAGGAATTATTGACAGATAGGGATACAAGTTCCACTTGCTTGCAAATTTGCTTTCAAACACAACAAGTTAACACAAGCAAGGGCTTGTAACAGTGCAATGCAACATTTAGTAAAGACCTGCCACATCTGGTAAGCTGAAAACATTACCTGGTTTTCCACAGGGCTCAGACAAGGCTGTGCCATTGAGGTAGATTCAGAGTTTGCAGGCAGCATAAACATATTTTTTATTTTGCTCCAAATGCTTAGTGTACCACAGTCTTTCCTTGGTATTAGAAAAGCCCTTTTACCCTGTCTTTCTCCTGAATGTTTAAGATTCCTGGAATATTTTGTCTCCACTAGAACATTTAACCAGCCTGATTATGCATCAGTGGCAGGGACCCATCCTCAGCAATAAATTCATATTCATGGGTTGAAATGAACTGGAGCATATGTGGAGTTCCAAGACCAGAAAACCTTTGTAACAAAGAAATTCCTGCTAAGAAGTGACCTACTGAATTGTGTTCTGAACACTTTGGTTAGAAATTGTATCTTCCCGTGGTTCAGGAATAAATGCCAGTGAATGTGGCAATACTGAGGCACGTTGTACAGTCTCATGTCAGCATGTGCAGTTTTAAGAGTGATAAAAAAAAGAAAAAAAAGAAAAAGAAAAAAGCAATGATATGAAGCCACGAGCAAATGAATTCAATAGAGGTTTTGTTTTAGTGCCTCTGAAAGGAAACTGTCTCCTCTAGGAGAACACTTCTTCCTCGATAGCATATCATTAGTTACTTCTTTACATGCTCTGGAAAGATGTTTCTTTGAATCTTTATGTGTGGAAAGAGGCAGAAAAGGGTGGGGGATAAAAGAGGCTGCTAAATATAGCAGGAGCATCTGAATGCACAAACACAGCACGTACTTGTCTGCAAAATGGGTAACAAAGGGAAACATGCCTTAGCACATCAAAATATTACTTTTTGTTAGAGTGTATTTATGCTCTGTAATGACATTTCTATTGGGAAGGAAATTCTTCTCCTCTGGCAACAACCAACAGGACAAATTTCATTCACTTAATTCCCCAAAGTGGAATTTGCTCCCGTTCAGTCCCGTTTAACCCAGCCCCTCTGTGCCTTCATTTCCTGCCTATCAATTATCCTCCTTGAATTCTCAGACATATTATTAAGTCATTTATATGTTTTTAAAGCACTTGGATATCTCATAAAAATGATTGCATAGAAGTGCATTTATATTAGTACACCTTCATAAACCCGAATCGTGCCAGGCACAATTAAACTCTTTTTTATGTCCCACCATGCAAATCTTCCTGTAGAGCTTGAAGTTTAACTTTCAAAGCTCAGCTGAGTTTATTCAACTGATTACTATCTAATCCACCCACCCATCATCCCACACTCCCTCAAAAAAATGTTAAAATCC
Source organism: Empidonax traillii (assembly GCF_003031625.1). Classification (NCBI taxonomy): domain Eukaryota; kingdom Metazoa; phylum Chordata; class Aves; order Passeriformes; family Tyrannidae; genus Empidonax; species Empidonax traillii. The sequence goes on from NW_020955279.1 coordinate 1,893,480, forward strand.
TGCCCAGAGTGATATTTTTATTTTTAAATTTTAATGTCTAAGCATTCCTCACAGATGTGAGAAAACTTGAGGCTTAATCATTACAGCAAACCCATGCTGGCATTAGACAGGACACAGTCCTTCACGAAAAAAAAAAATCCAGATTTTCCTGAATAAATTGGCTGGTATCTCCCAGTACAAAGGCACATTTGAATACCTGGCAGTCCTACAGCAAATAATGCACATTTTACTCGTTTGGTACACTGGGAAACAGGAGTCACTCTCCTCTCTTCCTGCTCCAGCTCCAGCTGTTGCAGCACGTTGGGTCATTTCCCAACTGCCCAAAATTGTTGCACCCAAAGGACAGTTTGTTTGTGCATCAGCCTTTGCCTGGACAGTTGTTTTTGGATTAAAATAAATGGCAAAACAGGGCTCTGTGATCTGACCTGTGGTGAAGGAGAGGGCAGAGGGGAGAGTTTGAGGGGGTATGAGATGGATGTGCCGTGTCTTGTTGGTTCTCTCTGACCCTCCTGCCACCTGCTCTTCCCTTCACTGCCTTCACCAGTGACTTCCTCTCAGGGCAGCAACATTTGGCTCTTGTTTGACTCGTAATTGTCCAAATTCATGTCCAGTGCCTTCTGCTTGCTCAGTGCTGAAAAGAGGATTCCTGAAAGAAAGTGGATTTCTGGTTGGAACACCAGTCTTATCAAAATCAGCCTTTCTTGGCAGTGGGGAAAGGGCTGGCATATTCCTGCTGGAGGTCACACTAGAGTCTGTTGGAGGCTTTGCTGTACAGTAGCAAAGTTGTTCTGTAGGAAATATTTTATTGCATTGAACTGTTTAATTCCCTGGGCTGGTGTAAACAAGTATAACTTGTTGGTACTCAGTGAAGCCATGAATATTTATGTCTGCAGAGTGTCTCCTCCATTATTTTTTAATCTAACTACATTAATAATTTTAATTAACCATCAGTACTTGACACTCTATAGGAAATCAGACCAATTTTGCAAAGATACAGACTCAGTGTCTGTCAGACTGAGGTGCTGCACTGATATAAAAGGCTGGTACTGATGTGGGAGGTTTTAGTTATCTCTGTGACATTTTGGGGTAAAACCAGAACTGTGTTTGTTGTCTCAGGACAGACCTGCGTTATCGTGACAAGCCGTGGCAGCTGATCAGGTCTGGCCAGAAGGAATCAGCAATTTGTTCTGTCCAGAGAATTTTAGAAGCTGCAAGCCCACAGAGGGCTCTGGAGGCAGCTCAGGGCTCCTGAGCACCCCAATACCCCTGGAGCTTTGTGGTGTGTGAGATCTAAAGAATCCTGTGGGGGTTTAGCACGAGGAAAGAATGATTCCCAAGCAAATCAGTCCAGGAGGAATTCTTTAGGGCAGTTTAGTGGAGAATCCTCCTGACAAAGCCCCTCCTGAGACAAAACACCCATTTTTATGCATTGAAGCAGCTGTTGGGTTGGACTATCCATCTCTGGGTCCATAAAAGTCTGATCTATTTATATGAAAAGTGCTAATTTGTACTGGCTGGGGAGAGGGAAATCTCTTCCCAATGATCAATACCCTGTTATTTTTACCAGCATTTGACTGGGTTATCATTAGGCTTCAGATACTGCACACACTGGTGTATCAGAAGGAGATTAATCACATCTGATTATGGACAATTTTAGGATCAGTTCCAATAAACCCAATTACAGTGTTTCCTAACTAATAAAACCTCCTTGAACTCAACATACCCCTCTCAGGATGCAGACTCACATGGTGCTGAGCACCTCTGCCCAGAGAGGGAAGAGCCCCTGTTAAATCCTGAAATCTGGGAAAATCAGGCCTGCCAGGAGTTAATTACGGGGGATTAACGGCCCTATAGGAAAAATAACAGATGTGACTAAACAGTAAGTTTGCAAGCAGCGCTATGACCAATCAATATAAAGCTGTTTTTCTGTGTTTAGAGGGATATTATGCACCAAACATGGCAGGAAGATTAAAAAAAGCAAAACTCTTCCTACTTGAAAACATATTTGAAACGCTGGCAGTATGCAAAACACACAATTATGAACACAGCATGCTACAACTGCTGGGGGAACTTCTCACTCCTGTGATTTTGTAAAAGGTTGGGTTTTTTTCATAGTTTATTTTCACTCCTGCTAGACCAAAGTGAAGCACAGGTAATAGAATTGCCTTAAATAGTTACTTAGTTGGCAGAACATATTTTAAAGTCCATTTTAAATCTATGCACTGGAGTGATTAATCTAAGCTGGAAAGGATGGGAAAAAATAAACATTATGATAAGCAGATATGATATCAGGAGCTGGCTGTGCTTGAAGTTTCTCTTGATTACTGCAGCTAATGCTCAAGACAGACAGGAACTGCAAATAAATAAATACATTCTGTTAATATTTGCTGACATTTTTGAACACATTCCCTTTGGCTCTGCTTGTATCCCTTCTCCCTTTTGCTTTCTGGGAACGTATGTGGGACTGAGTTAGAGAACAAATGTTTGGAGAAGAAGTTCAACATTTCTAAAACTGGCACACATCAGTATTTGTGCCAGAGATTTGTGCACTTTAACCTGAGCTCCGAATTCCTGCTCGGGACAGCACTGGCACACCAGGTAAAACCTTGCCTGCACCACAGCCAAGAGGGATTTGGATGGGGACAAAACTTCTTCTATTGCCCTGATTTTTTTGTGCATATTTGTTTTTAATCCTTCCCCAAAATCTAGCAAAAAAAAAAAAATCAGTGAAATCAGTCCCTTTGGATTTTAAAGGACTTTGGATGAAGCTCCCAGACCGCAAACAGGTTTATGTGACTTTGTTCCCAGTGATGCAAACCCGAGGAATTTCAAAATTTTTGAGTCAGACCCTGCAGAATTGTAGCAAAATTATATTTAAAATTAGAAGTTTTGAATCTTTCAAGTTGTTGTGTTTTATTTGTATCTCAAACCTACATTGTTCATATTTTCCAGCTGCCCTGGTGATTTAGAGACATAACTGCCAACTGTATTTCAAATATCAGATGCCTCAGATTATGATCATTTGGCAAAAATCTTAATTTTCTGATGCGAGTTTTCCAAAACACTTCAGTAAATCCTGTTGAACCAGCAAATGAAAGCATTGCAGGAAAAGTTGACTCCAGGTGGACATTTTGCCAAGAAATGGGGAGTTTAATAGGAATTTATGTTTATACTTGAGGATGTTCTCTGTGCTGCAGCTGGGAGGTGTGATGTGAAACCTCCTAAAGAAGTGTCAATATATAAATGTAGCCTGGTAAATGCTCTGGATTTTAAGCCACCTTAGCTTTGTTATTTACTTGAGGTACCAAATATATATATATATATATATATATATATATATATATGCATGCTACAGTCTCTGAGCTCAGTTCTTATGGTGCCAGATCATAACACACTCTATTGTTGCAGGTTTGTTTCTAGAGTAGAATAGAGTAGGAATGGTTTGGTGGACCTTGGAAGGGACCTTAAAGTCCATCCAGTCCCACCCCCTGCCCTGGGCAGGGACACCTTCCACTATCCCAGGTTGCTCCAAGCCCCGTCCAACCTGGCCTTGGACACTTCCAGGGATGGGGCAGCCACAGCTTCAAGTTCAGGCTGCCTGGAGTTTTTATCTGCTCCTGTGTTAGGAGCAGATAACTTTCCATAACCATGGAAAGGTTGGAAAGCCTTGTGGTAGGGACTGGATTGGTGCAGCCCACCCACAGGGGAAAACGGAGCAGATCCAGTGGGGAACTTTGAATAGCCTTGAGCAGATCCTTGCTGATTCAGGAAAATCAATTAGAAAATCCTTCCAGCCGAGTAGATGCCTCTTGCAGTCATTCAGAAGGTCATAAAGCTCCTGATTAAGCTGATTCCTGCTCATGATAAACTAGACACAAGTTTTAGGTGTGTTCCAAAAGGCCAAATCCTGGCTTGTGAGAATAAACCCTGTTGCTACAAGGAGCTCCAGTTCTGTGACTGAAAAACAAGAGCTCAGCCATTAAGTTGTTCAGCTATTTGTTAAAAACATTAATGAAATGTTTTCCTCAGGAGCAGGAAAAAAACAAAGCAAGCAAACAAAAACCATACCACAATTTCCCTGAGTTTCAGAGCTATTATGGCCTTTGATTTATGAGTTTTAGCAGGTTCTGGAACAATGTCAGAAGAAAAAGCTTGCTGTTACAGTTTAAGAATACTAAAGTATGCCGAAGTTCTGTTTCAGAGCATTTAATATTTTATTTTGTGGCTTTACGACCCCAATGGGCTGCATTACTTGCAATTTGCAGACTCACAAAACTGTAAAATACAGTGTGCTTACATTTTGGAATTCAAAAACATTTTCACAAATAAATCTAAGCAGATTGGAAATAATACAAAAATCTGTTCGTTTGACTGGAAGAATCTGAACAGAAACTGGGCAGGGTTTCAAAGCCAAAACAATGCAGAATATATTTGGGGTTGCAGAGATGGAACCAGCTGTCATTTGCTCACTGGTCATTAAATCAGAGCAGGTTGGTATTACTGAGGTGGCAGGATGGAATCAGCATTCCTCCTTTTTCTGTTTATTGTTCTTATCTTCTGTACAAGTGGATAAGGGAAAAAACGAGAGCCAGAACACAAGTAATTACAAGGTCCAAGTGATCTCATCTGCCAGTGTTAAGCCAGGTCTGTTCAGCAAGGAAAGGGACACTGAATGAGAGAAAACCGAATTTTTTTCATCTGAATCATCCTATCTAATTCCAACAAAATTCCCAGGGAAACTTCAGGGCAATCCAGCACATCCCACAGTATTTACTAAAGGGAAATGTTGTGGTTTCAGATGTGCTTTGGGTTCCTGTCACACCATCCATGCTCTTCAGCAGGACAGTGACGTTAACGCAGTAAATCCTGTGGTCTACCACCTCAGGCGTGGAAAACAATCCAAAATGTAGCATTTCTCCATGGAATGGCAGCTGGTTCCCTCCTGAAGGACAGCAGGGACAGTAGATAAAGGAGTTAAAGAGCTGCTGATAAAAGTATTGGCTGCAAAAACCCTGCTATGGTCAAACATTAATTCCCAGAACCCTGAAGAATCTGTCTTTTTTTTTTTCTTTTTTTTTTTTTTTTTTAATTAGCAGATATATATTGATTTGCATTTTTTCCCAGTAAGTTTTAGTAAGATAAACAGGACATTTCACTGGTAGCCCTTTGCAGAGTAGGGCTGGGTCTCCTGCCACAGAGTTTGTTGGCTGGGTCAAGCATTTTGACTGATTTTTATATAGTAGGGGAAAAACACAAGGGGAAAGGGAAAAATAAAGAAAAAAAAAAGAAAGGGAAAAAAATAAAAGAAAAATAAAAGAAAATTAAAAGAAGAAGAAAATAAAGAGGAAAAAAAGGCCTCCCAGATATTTTCTGGCTAATTTTGTTTCTGTTTCAGGGAGGTAATAAAAATGCTATTGAACTCTGAGCTACATGGAGATTAAAATCAGTCACCAAGCAACTAACTTAGGAAAAAAAGATGAGTGTTAGTAGGAAAACAAGGATATTAGAAATGAAAAAGCAGAGTTCTGGTTGTTCCAAAAGAAAAAAAAAAATCACTTCAAAACAAATTCCAAAATAAACAACACTTTTCACTTAGAAAATCCAAAACAACACATCAGCATTCTAGTAATTCCTGCCATTGACTGTTTACCTCTTGAACAGCACATATTTTAGGAGGAAATATCTGAGCTGTATAAATAAAAGCCATCCAAGAATCTTTGTTCTCCTCTGAAATGCAAGGCCAATAACTTATCTCTTATTAACAAGTTCATCTTTTGTTTCCCCAACGTGCTCGTGTTTTTTGTTGCCTTTTTTTTTATTTTTTTTTTTTTTTTTTATTTCCCTGTGTGTGCTCTTGGCAAAATTGTTTGGAACACAAAGAAAGCGGCTTCCCCTCCCGTTGTTTTGCTGTCTTTGCAAGCGTTTATTTTCATGGAGACAAAGCTGGGTTTCCTCTGTGGCGGGTGTTGTGTTGCGTGAAACGGCCCAACATTCCTATGAATGGAGGCTTTAAAGACAGGATGGGCTGTTTTGAACTTGTTATGACAAAAATAGCAAAAAAAAAAAAAAAAAAAAAAAAAAAAAAAAAAAAAAAAAAAAAAAAAGAAAAAAAAAAAAAAAGCCAGCTTGTCAAATTAGGAATTACATGAGGTCAGCAAATTTGGGAACAACCGCAACTGGAGGAGAGAGAAAGAGAGAGACCTAATTACGACTTGGGGGAGGGAGAAAGGGTGGACCTTGCTGGAAAGCCGGAGCTGCTTTTGATCTCCCAGCTCAGTGGGGCACTTGGGACGAGGCTCCACTAATTTTGGTGGCAAACGATCACCCTTAATGTGCCTAAAAATAGCATTCCTGCTGGCCAGCATTCCAGCCCTGCACACCACAGGTTATTTCTGCCAGATGCAGCACCTATTTGAACTGAGTTTAGCCCTAAAATCCTGTGCCCTCTTCTGACTTGCTTGCGTTTTTCTCTAGTACCTGTCAGCGTGACACCAGAAGTCAACTTCTGCAAAAGGGCAGCTGAGCCATCTCTGGAAAGGGAACTCAGCCCGTTTGGGGGAAGTTTGGCATCCCAGCACAATAATTTTACCCCTCAGACCTTTGTCTGGCCTCAGATGTCCTCGGGCACAGGAGCTCCCTTGGGCTTGGTGCAGGAATAACTGTGAAACTCCCATCCAGACCCGAGCAGCGAGTCCAGCAGAGGTTTTGATTTGTGCCAAAGTCTGATATTTGTACATGTAATTATAGAAAGCAGCAGCCTGGGACACCGCGGGGAGAGAGCAGGAAGCCCAAACTCTTGCATTCTGATCTTCACTCAGTGACTCACTTTGCTTATCTTGTCCAGCCCAGATAACAATCGTGCTGACCAGCAGCAGCGCTGGCAGCGTCAGCAGCCCCAGCTCCGTCCTGGCAGGGCTGGGGAAGCTGCAGGAGATGCTCTCCCTCCACCTGTCCACTTTGCAATGCTTGAAAAATTCCTGCATTTTTTTTTTTCCCCAAGCCCTGTCTATCACAGTCTGGTGATTTACTGTAAAATTTTACGTTCCTAAAAAAAAAACCCCAAATTAAATTCTGTATTTGTTATTTCATAGGCAAGTTGAATTCAAAATTAACACTTCTATGCAGCTAAAGAACTTAAAAACAAAAGAATAATTGTGTCTTCCAAGAACATCATGATTCCTAGGCCAGCTGGGGTTGTGAGGGTGAAGGGTGTCCTGACTCCTGAACACTTGGGAATGGCATTCCCAGTTGTTTAGACTAATACAGCTCGAGCACAATAAACCATAAGGCAGGGGGTTGTTGAGCCCTCTGCCAGGGCTGCAGCACAGAGCAGTGCTGTTCTTGCTGCTTGCCTTTGCTCATATGCAGATGCAGAGTCCAAATCACCAGCTAGAAGTTAACTATTTATTCAAATCAGATTCAACCAACTAATTGTTCCCAAGCTTTTCCCTTCACTATCCATTATTTGGGACGTACAATCGGTCCCACAGGACCCAGGTCAGATGACATGGCTTTTTTTTTTGGGGGGGGGGTAGGGGAGGCTGGATAATTAGAGTGTGAAAGTATAATAAACAGTAAATAGCAAATTTACTTGGAAACAGCCCCTTATAGACACAACCCCCCTCTCCCACCCTGATATCTCTGCTAATAAAACCTCATTCATGCCAGCGCTCACAAAGAGCAGATGAAATGGGGCACAACGCCGAGTGTAAGAAGCAAATGTGCTTTGCAAATGTTTGCAAATCCAACCCTGCATTATCCTGTGAGCAATAGCCAGGGACAGGGAGGTGACAAATCTCTCACCCTGTTTGCAGCAGGACATAAGTCAACTCTAATAAATGTGGCATCTTTGAAGTATTACGCCTGCAAGTGGCATATTTTCACCTACATTTTCAATCCTGTGCTTAAGATCTATTCCAGCCTTACATTGTCTGACTGGGGAGTTAAAAGTCCAACATTCTGATTCGTTAATTTTTAACCTGGGTATGTAAAAATGTTCTGATTTTTTTTTTTTTTTTAAATGAAGATGTAAAATTAGCAAATCCACCCCTTCCCCATTTCTACAAAAACACACAGTTAAGCACCACTTGAACAATCCAGTAATAACTAAACTAGATAACCTATTTGGGTTTAGTCCAGGCTGAACAAAGGCAGCAGTTCAAGTTGAAACTGAAAGCCAATATTTAATATATGAGCTGGTAAAAACAGCATTCGATGTAACTTTAACAGAATCACCAAAGTTTAACAATTGTTGTGGTGGGGGATGTGAATTTTAACCTTCTGTTTATTGCAACCAGAAAGGAAACATTTTCAAACAGCAGCTGAGGAAGCTTACAAATTAAATTACATGAATGTGCCTCATCTGGGAAGAAGGAAGTCCTGCCTCACATACATATGTTTTATGCAACAGAGCTGTTTACTTTATTTGTAAACCCTTCAAAACACTGTCCAAAGTTCAGTCTTTGTTCAAGGTAAGAATGTAATTGCACTGCCCTGAGATGCAATATAAGTAATAAAGTTAGGATTCACTAGAGGAAGACAATTTGGAATTAAGAAAAAGCAACTTAAACAGCCTTAATGCCTCTCCTCCCTCCCCTCCTTCTTAATGACTCTCGTCCCCTTAAGAAATCTTTGAAGAAGCCAAAAAGCACGAGCGAGTCTGTTTAAAGGTCATGTGTTTCACTGCTCTGCTTCCCTCAATGTGCCTTTGATAATCCCAGGAGAACACACTGTTGTTTTACATTTTCATCCAAGTTTCATTTTTAGGAAGACACAGCAATGTCCAAGCTTTATACACAACCTTTGAGATGTGTTTAATATTGTTAATTAGACTCTCGATGGGACTTTCGAAAGGAAAGCCTCTCAGTGAAAGTTCAGTGGAGATTTATTTGCAAGCACAGAGTGTACTTAAAGAAATAAAATCAGGGAAATAGGAAAGCATATTGAATATAGGCACTCCTTCTGCAAAGATAAATGATTTAGTAATGAATAGATTCTTCAGGCCATAAAAAAATCCATTTATTTTCTTTTGAATTTCAACTAGAGGTCTTGCACTTTCCCACTCAGTTATAATCAGCTAAAATTAGAATACAGAGAATGAAACCAGTGTACAGGCAGAGGAGGCAACAACCACAATGTATAATAATAAATAGAAGTTAAATTAGCAAGCATTTTAAAAGAGGCAGCATTTCCACAGAAAGGTGCAGGTTTATTCAAGGTGGAAGGAAGGTGTGATCTAAAACAGACCTGCTTCTACAAATCATCTGCCTCGCAACAACAGGCTGCCAGATTTTAGTCCATTCATTAAAACCAAGGATCCACTTGACCTCTTCTGTAATTGTGGAAATGAACCAGAAATATGATTAGTCCAGTGACTCCCAGGGTTGCTCCACGTTAAGTTTGCCTTATGAAGGAACCTGATCCTGCAGGACCTGAACAAGCGCTGCTTCTGCTTCGCTCATGTTTCCCTGTGTTCTGTCTGCATGAGAAGGGCAAAGCTGGCACAGTCCTGGCTGGAGAGCACCACAGGCTCCCCTCATCCCTCTTTTCCAGAGGGGATGGACACATCAGAGGGGCAGGCATGGCTGCCTGGCCAGGTTGGAGCTGCAGGATGGGGATGTCTGGCCCCACTCGCTGATGACCACGTGGCTGTTCAGAGCATAGTGCTGGGGCAGCTCCTTTGGGACAGTTCTAGGGTTCAAAAGCCAAAATCAGCCTGGGCAAGCCAAATAGCCTCGTTAGGGCTGAAACAGTCCTGACTTGGTGGCTGGACCAAAAATCTGCTGAGCAGTGATCAGCTGCTGCTGTGGCACCATTTCCCCTTTCATTTCTGTGGTTCCCAAGGTCTGGCTGAACGAGACAAGTGTGTTCTTTTCTATTTAAATATGAACTGGAAAGTAGGTTCAGTATTGCTACTCTTGGGTCCATGGGGACTTGTACTATTGAAAAGGTCCCACTGAGGTCAATAGAGATATTTGCATGATTAGGGGTTTATTGAACAAGGGAGATTGGAGAAATGTTTAATTTTCATGTTACCTGTAGCTTTTATCTTATTTGGTGTATAATAATGTGTCAGGAGCTGGGTACACGTCTTGAAATTAGCTGGATGATTATGTGAGATGGGAGCCAGTTCTGCAACAGCTCCAGTCCCAGCACTGCTGGTGTTTCCTCTGGATATGAACAGGTAAAAACACACTTGCCTCCAGGTCCAATCAGACCTCAACACCCCCTGTCTGCTCCAACTGTTGGATTTGCACTGTTTTCATTAGAAAATAAGATTTTTCCTTAAAACCCTTTCCCAAACACCAGATCTTTAAGGTCCCTTCCAACCCAAACCAGTCTGCAATTTCACGAATTCAGGCAAAAAGAGCTGACATTTGATCATCAAAGTATTTTCTAGCTTAATGCCTATAAAAGTTATGAACTGTACTGCTTTGAATGTTTTGAAATCATGCAGGTTTTAGCATTTTTGTCTGTGCAGATTTGTAACTGGGAAAGTCTATATAATCTTCCCTGAGACACTGAAATATCTGGATCCCATTTTCGTAATGATAATCCATATAGTTTAGAAATTAGATTAGAAATAGAAGGAAATAGAAATCATGTTGAATAAGGATGAAGTAAAAACTTTAGTCCTGATTTTATGCCACTGCTGTTCTCTCTTTCGCTGTGCTGCCCCTCAGAGCAGGATCCCCACACAGACACTTTGGGCACATCTGGGAGCTGAGGTAGGAGCCACCCTGCCTGTTTATTCCAGCTGGGCTTGGGAAATGCATTCGAGCCAAAAGCATCTCAGGGTTTGATCCTTCCTTATTATCTATAATTTGAGCCGTGGAATTTCTGTATATCCTGAAGCCCAGGAATTTTAATCTAACAGTTTACATGTTTAAAGACAGGAGCTTTTGGTTCCACACTGGAGCTGCTCAGTCCATGAGTATAAATCTGAGTAAATTGCTAAAGACTGAAACTCCAGAAGGCAGCAGGAATGATGCAAACAGAAGGTCCTGTTCTGACTCAGTCACTTACCAACTTGTGTTACATTTTTATTGCAGGTCAAAAGTCGACAGAGTATGCAAATTATATAAAAAAAAAAGGTTTTCTTGTTTTGGAAAAATACACCATTTTAGTATTTATAATTACACACTAAGGGGCTTTTATGCTCAGCCTCATTTATCTTGGATTTTTGCATAATTTGAACTGTAAGTGGCAATATATGTAGAACTCATTTATTCAAATTATACAGGGTTAGTGTTTTCCCTCTCTTGAACATGGTGTGCATTTTGGGATTAGTGCCAGATTCAAGGAGGGAGGAGGAGTATAAAAAGAAGAGACTGGAAAAAGACTGCAGAGATACTTGTTCCACTCTTAAAATGGCTTCCAAACCTCTCATGAAAAATTAGATGTGCAAGTTAAATCCTCTTCCCTTTGTAAGACAAATATATTCTCTGCAGATCCCAATAAATCCATCTGACATTTGCAGTATTACTCATGCCATTGAAGGTGTACAGAAAATTGCTGTTCTCACCTGTGTAATTTAACAGGAGGCGGATTTTCTGCGTCCTCAGACACCAAATCTTCCCTTTTCACTTGCCATTCTACAAAATGACATATGTCAAATCTATTACCCTCAGCACTGACTTACCCTGGCTGTGTGCATGGTGTTACAGGTTTTGCTGTGAGGATTACTCACTGGGCATCCTGTTGTAAATAATGTTGTGAATAGATATTATCAACCAGCCCAATCCAGGCAAAACATGTTTACAGTGTGGTTATCCAGTAAATGAAGTGTTTTGTATTCAGTTTTGCACTACACTAATGAACACTCAACATGTTGCAAATTAAAGGTATGACGTTCCTGCTGAACTGAAAATCCCCAGTGCAGCACAGGATGGTGACAGTCCCTAAAGGGAAATGGCTTTAAGAGAATCAATTATTCCCCAACATAACAACTGTAGCCGGTGTTGAAGTTGTTCTGCTCCCTCATGTTCAAAATGGGATCTTTCCAAGCTTCCTGCAGGTACCTGAGAGGGGCTTTAGCACAGATGTGTCTGTGGAGCAAACCTGAGATGAGAACATGTGATTTCCAGGAGCGCTCTGGGAGCTCCCAGCTCAGCCTGGAGCAGGTTCCTCACTCCCAAATGCAAACTGCGTGCAGAATAATATTTACTCAGAGACCTTAATGATCTATCCTTAAAAAATTAATTTGCCAGATTCTGCCCTGGTATAAATCAACATTCTCCCATTGGGTGCAGAATGATTTTATGCCAATATGACAATCTCCTCTGCAAAAAGGAGATCTCCACACACAGAAACTCATCCCACCAGCTGAGGAAAGGACTTGTGCTTGTAAGACATAACACAGGTTTTATAAATGGAGTTATTTTTGTGGGCCTAAACTTCCAAAATGTGCTTCTGTGAGCAGGGGCAGATGCAGCCCAGATGTGAGCTGGACATTTGAGCATCATCCCTTCCTTCCTTGCCCCAAGTCACTGTGACTCCTGGTCATTCTGGCCTTGACTAGCAGTGCCTGGGGGGGGCACAGGGTCTGCACTGGACCCCCTCCCAGCTGTGTCTCAGCCCAGAGAGCCCTGTCCCACCACCTTCCAGGCTTCTCTGGGAGCTCCTGACTCCCACTCCTTCCCAGAGACCCAGCCCTATTCCCAGTCCTGTTCCCACTCCCTGCTCCGAGACGTGACTGAATTCTCCTTGAAATACAAAGTGTAATTGTCACTCCTGTGTTTTTTTTATGCAAAGCAGTAGTTTCCAAGCTTTCAGCTTGTGATTCCTGTTCCTGGCTCTCACGTGGCCATTTCCTTCTGCACTTCCAGGTCGTGATCCCTGTGGGGTCACGAGCTCATCTTTGGGAACTGCTGATTTAACACATCCATGTAACTCCATAGCCAAGCTCCAGTGAAGTGCTGTGATTAGCAGGATTTATTTTGCTTTCCTAATAATACACTTGTTATGGGAAGAACTGAAGTGGAGCTTCCATTCCTTAGGAAACAAAGATCCAGTGTTCCTTTTGTAGGGAGATGGCCTCAAGGAACAAGTGATTGGGGGGGAAAGAACGTTAAAAAAAAAAAAAAAAAAAAAAAGCCATCCACTTTTTAAGACATCAAACGCTAAATTGTGCTGTACAGAAAATCTTTTAACAGCCCTTGCTACGCTTATTCCTCCTCCATGATGGGCCATTTTGTTGCCCCAAGGAAATCTGTGGAAAACTCCCGTTGGAAAGTTGCTTTAGAGCTGCTGAAGGGCAAGTGCTGGATCCATACGTGTTCTGTTTTGAACCGTCCTCTCTCCACGGCCTGAAAAGGAGCGTCACTGCTTCCACATGTACAATATGAACTCCCAGTGATACTCTTCCCAAATGCTAATGCACAGCTGTGGAGTTTGGATATTCCAGAGCTGACTCATTCTGCAACACAGCAGATTCACAGAGATGAGGTGGAGGAGGGGCAGTGCAAAATAGCTCTTTCAGGAATTAAAAGAACTCCTAAACCCCAAAGTATTACTATTCCATTACAGTATTTCTTTCATTGAAAAGTTTGGGTTTTAATGACCCCTAATTGATTTTTTTTTTTTGGCTTTGCTTTGTTTCAACATAAAATCTATGTCACTCTGGCACAGCCTGCCAGTCTTTTGTCTGATGTTACAAACAAATCCAGGCAAACATTAAGATTCATAAGGGGGATGGGGGGGAAGCACAGCTTCTTAAAGCCACATCAAGTACGTTAGAGACAAAACATTTAATTTAAATGGTAGAAACTAACACAAAACAGCTTCAAACTTAGTAAGCAGAGTTAGCTAAGTAGAAACACATGTTCTTTTGACATTTGTTTTCATGACAATTAGAAGCAACTAGTTTTCAGCTAACATTCTTGTTCATCCCTTTGAGGCTTTGGCTCGTACACCAATTTCAGAGTTACTGCAGAACAGGTGCCGATGGGAACATGCAACCTCGGAGGATGGGAAGCAAAGGAGCCAAGTCTGGCTCAGGCACGTCCATGACCGTGGATTCAATGAGTCAGGCAAATGAGGAACACAAAACGCTTTCATTTTTATGTCGCTTTGACCTCAGTGTATGTTTTGTTCTAATGTGTTTTGCATGCTCCGATCACCCTGATCACATGCATGTGGCTCATTCACTTGCAGAGCATAGAGTTTCTTTCCCCCCCGTTTGAAGACAAAGCCCTGTGACAGCTTGCAGAGACAAGAACAGGTTTTTAAGTGTCATTAGCTCCTTGGGTTTGGTTGCAACAGTTTTCATGTCAGCCCAGAGCCACTGAGAGGATTAAATTGTCAATAGGCTCTTCCTACCTTTTTTTTTTTCCTTAACCAAGAAGTGAATCCTCACTTTGTTGAAGTCAGTGAAAGGTTTCAGGCTGATTTCAACAGGCACAAGGCTACAGATGCAATCAGAGGGACAGCTGAGGTTTCAGGAGGGCAGATGGGTCTGAGGTGCCCTGCTGACAGCAGGGAGTTGATGGAGGGTGAGGAGGTACATAACTATCAGGCTTCTGTTCTGGGATGACTGCACAGCTGAAAAAAGCCCACAAAATTGCCTCAAAGCTTTTCAGCAACATGGGCTACCCTGAAATTTCTTGGTCCAGGAATAAAGGACACAAAAGTTTGGCCAAGGCTTCTTTCAGAAGTAAGGGTGGAACTGGGCTGAGGAGACAAGTGGGGAGTGGTGAATAATTTGGCTTTCAATTCTTGGGGGCCTAAAACAGGTAGAAAGGACTCTGCCTGTAAAAATGTCAACACACCCCAGTCCTTTTGGGCTGACCTACAGCTGCTGAACATCCCATTCCTTCCCACTGCCTTTAACAACTCCATGCCTTATCCATGCTCCTGAGAGGTCACTCCTGAGAGCAATGACCTGGTAAGGGTCTAATGGAGAAAGGAATGAGCAGGTTGAGTCCCAAGCACATGGAACAGGGAGATGTCACTGGGAACATTAATAGGAACTGTGTTAGCACCTCTGAATCCAATTTTCAGAAGCGTTATGAGAAGTAGAAGCTCCCACTGCTGCTGCTATCAAGGGATTTGTCCTCGCAGGTGAGATTTTCAAGAAATCCCAGAGACCTATTATTGTTAGCCAATTAATAATTATTTTCTTTTTGTTTGTTTAAACTGGTTTACCAGGCTACTGAAAGACAGGAGTAATCTTAAAAGACTTGCTAATGAGTTAGGAAATGCAGAAACGCCACACCCTGTGCCTGATTTCAGTCATACAATGGATCTGTATATGATGAAGAATGCAGATGGTATCACATGACAAACCCTGTATGGATCTACGCTGCATTAAGTAGATATAGATGTGACCTTGGCTTTCAGGAAACACCAACAAAAGCTTTGCTTATTATTCCAAAATCTTAAAAACATCATTTCAGCATCCATATAGAGCCGTGGGCATGTAACATCTGTAACTACAGAGCTGGGGTTTTTCCCTATAGCAGAAAAATGTTCTAGAGGATGTCAGACTTCCCAGCCTTGCTGCATATAGGGCAGGGCTCCTACAGGGTGAGGATCACATCCCTCCTCAGCTCCCACTGGTGCCATTGCAAATGGCACGTGCTGGGGTTGGACACTGCTGTGTCCCCACGTCAGAGAGGAGTATTTGCAGTGCTGTGCTTGAATTTTAATACCAGTACAGGTTTCATACATTTGTGGCACTGAATTTCATTTCACATATTAAAAGAGGTTAAACTTTACCAGAGGGATAGGTTTGAACCACAGTGCCATAAATTGATGACACTGATGTGTAATAAGATGGAGCAGGACTTTTTACAAGAGCATGCAGTGACTGAACAGTGGATTCAAACTGACAGGGAGTAGGATTAGATGGGATATTAGGAAAATATTTGTCCATGTGAGAATGGTGAGGCCCTGGCACAGGTTACCCAGAGAAGCTGTGGCTGCCCCATCTCTAGAGGTGTCCAAGGCCAGGTTGGACGGGGCTTGGAGAAACCTGGGCTGGTGGAAGGTGTCCCTGCCCATGGCAGGGGGTGGAATGAGATGATCTTTAAGATCCTTTCCAACCCAAACCATTCTATCTGTAGTACAAGCCTGGTTTCAGGGGCAGTGAAGGTTCTCCTCTACAGTCTCTAGAAGGACTGCAGCAATCATTCACCCTCTGACCTGAGCCATCCTCACTCTTAAACTGCTTTTGATTTTATTTTTCTTTATTTTCACTTCTCCACAACAAGGCATATACATTATATATGTATTATATATTTAATGTTTACTTTTAAGAGAAGAAGAGAGCAGAAGAAGTTACAAGAGAGATGGAGAGAGAGAGAGATACAAGATTTATTTCTGGGGAGGGATCTGCCACTCTTACTGTCACAGCACACTTCAAGGCAGGATATTTCTCTGTACTACAGACATGTCTGAGGTGTGGCAGGAAGCACAAATACTTCAGTGGGTACCTCCCTCCCAACTGCATGGAGCCAGCTTGTGGGTCCTGGGGCCAAAATGCTGTCATTGTCATGGAATATAGAGGTGATCCTACCAGGTTTTGCCATAGCAGGGTGTTCATAGCAAAATCAAATTATTTTGCTTTGATGACCTTTAATCCCAAACAGATCTGGCCTGGTTTGGTCTCACTTGGAGGAGCGTTGGTCAGACCTGCAGAGAAATGTCCCTTAATCCCATTTTGCTAAACCTGCAAAATGCTTCACATCAGCTGAGTGATTGTATATATAAATACTGTTATTATCACGCTGTTATCTAGTTTATCAACTCTGAATGGTACCCTCACAGCATCACTGTGCATCCTGTAAATAACTGAGATAACACAAAAGAAGCTTTGTAACAACTCTGTGCTTTTGAAGCTGTAATAAATCGTGTATCACAGGGTGCAAAACCACTACAGAAATGCCTCTTCTCTGCCACTGCCTCCTCCTCTTTGTGCATATGATTTTGATTTAATATCACTTATTTCTGAAGTCTATTAAACCAATTGTCTTAATCTCACTTATTCTCAGTGTATTTGCTCCGTGCAGCAGCAGCATTAATAAAAATCCCTCTCTAAACACAGACCAGCTGGATCAAGCACCACAGGAACCGGGAAGGGTGACCCAGATGTGCAGCATTACCCGTGTTCTTTTTATGAGAGATAAACATTTTGTCTGGTCCCTCTCAGGAATGCCTTCTCCCGGTGTCCCGCTCTCCCTGCCCGGCCAGCAGCTGCACTAAATCAGGCTCTTTCCATCGTTCTCCCTGGCCCACGAGGAAGGGGAAATTTCTCTTCCCCTCCCCTTTTTCTCTCTGTTCGGCCGGAGGTGATAATCCCCACGGAATGCAGCATTTAGCACTTGTCAGGTATATGGTAATTGCTACATTCCCAGGGGATTAAATCCATGGAATCTAATTACAGTGGAGGGAAACCTCCCTATAAGAGAAGATCTTTGCTGTATAAGAGAAGTGAAAGTCCACGGCAGGGTAATGGGGAACTGGGGGAAGGCAGGGCCTTTGCCTCCTTCCTAGACAATATCAGCAATTTGTTGATCCATCTGTCTGTCCATCCTTTTTGGAGAGCAGCCTATGGGGAAGGCACTGGGAAGCTCTCAGCCCTGGCTGCAGCTCTTGCAGGTCTGGATGACCCTGGGATGAGGGCAGACTCATGGAATGGTTTGGGTTGGAAGGGACTTTTAAAGCTCATCCAGTCCCACCCCCTGCCATGGGCAGGGATGCCTTCCTCTATCCCAGGTTGCTCCAAACCCCATCCAACCTGGCCTTGGACACTTCCAGGGATGGGGCAGCCACAGCTTCTCTGGGCAACCTGTGCCAGGGCCTCACCACCCTCACAGCCAAGAATTTCTTTCCAATATCTCATCTAACTCTACTCTCTGTCAGTTTGCAGCCATTCCCCCTTGTCCTGTCACTTCAGGCCCTTGCGAACTGTCTCTCTCCATCTTTCTTGTAGCTCCTTCAGGCACTGGAAGGCCACAATTAGGTGACCCCAAAGCCTTCCTTTCTACAGGTGTACCCAGGATACCCCTGGAGTTCTCATATGAGGGTATTAAAGACCCTGAAAATCAGGGCTTCACCTTATGGCTACAGAAATGCTTGGAATATGAAGTATAAGGTTCTTTTTGCCCTAAACAGGAATATAGAAATACAGGACCAGGCAGGATTAGGGTGAGGCAGCAGCAGGAGGGGCTACAGACAAGTCACCTGCAGCAGAGCTTTCACCCAGAGCCATGTGCCCACCTCCCACACCCTCAGCACCAGCTGCTGTGAAGCCACCTCACAGCTTCCCCTGAAGGGTGTTCCAGGTGGTGCTAAAGGCTACAAACATCTGTATTTCTCCTTAACTATCCCTATCATGATCCTTCTTATCCCCTCTACTCCTCCTAAGGACACTTCTTTGTGCTGAAGCAAACCCCTCTTTAGTGTTATGTCCTCCTGGATGCCTTGGCCCTTCTTGCATTTAGGGTGGGCAGCAGCTCTGAGGTTTGGGCTCCCTGCTGAGGTGTTTCATGACTTTGCTATTATGGATACAATCCCAACCCCACCGAAGTCAACTGGGGTTGTACAATTGACTCGCAGGCCTTGATCGAACCTGATTTCGTTAAATCAAATTGCAGTCTGCGCCCACAAATACACTCTCACCTCCACAGGTCCATAAAAACTGCTATTATGGATAATCCAAACCAGCCTCAGTTGCTGCTGCTGTGTCACCAAAAAGCACTTGAGTTCATTTTGATTTGACGTCAGCAGAGCATATCGCAGAGGGGAAAAGAAAATGCACTGCACGGGGGGGAAAGAATACTCAAAAGTACGTCATACGAATATGCTGATCTATAGGTGATACCAGAAGGAGACAGGAAGAGGTTTGTTTGTAAGAAGAAAGATCTCTCACACACAAAGTGAAGTGTGTTATGTCAAGATACCGAGTGAGGTTCTTGCTGTGTTTTATTTAGATCACAAAGGAACAGATGCACTGCACACCCGTCTGTAGGAGCTATTTTGTTGCATTCAGTTTCCCAGTGAATAATTACATTTGGAGAGTGAAAAAATATAGATATAGCACCTTGATATCTCAAATCCAAGCCCTCTGCAGTTGTGTGGCTGCCTGTTCTCAGGGAAGGGCTCTGTCTGATTACACCTAATCTTCTGAAAACACCAGTTTCAAGGAGATGAGTTTCTGCTCTGTTCAAACCTACACCTGCAGACTCTGTAACTGCCAAAACACACGTGGAAGGAGTTGAAAATGTTGCTGCCTATCTGCATTATTTGTATCACACCACCAAGGGTGTGTTGCCAGACAACGGTGTTAGAAATAGTCACAGGACTGACTCTCCAAAGGATTAGGTTTTAAAAATACTGCCTCCACTTTATTTATTTGGTTTTGAGGCTTTATGTATTATCAGTTCTTATTTTTGGGCTTTTGTTTTCATTCAGAAAGAGTAAGAGAAATAAAGAATTAACTTCAAGAAAGTACTTGCAGTTCTCATGGAAACACATAAGAACATTTCTGGCTCCCAGAACTGAATCCTAAAAAAACCCCCAATATTACCAGGCTTAGTGACATTCCTGGAGTTGACACACTATGCAAAACAT
>NW_020955279.1:1913262-1917601 GCF_003031625.1 Empidonax traillii
GGGCTTTTGTTTTCATTCAGAAAGAGTAAGAGAAATAAAGAATTAACTTCAAGAAAGTACTTGCAGTTCTCATGGAAACACATAAGAACATTTCTGGCTCCCAGAACTGAATCCTAAAAAAACCCCCAATATTACCAGGCTTAGTGACATTCCTGGAGTTGACACACTATGCAAAACATTACTCCTCTTGTCTTTGAATTATTATTTATAAAACAAAGAGAATGTACAAACAGTTATGCAATGAAAATATATTTAAAATATATTTCCAGTGAGGCTCAATTTCACCAGTCCTTTGCACCTTCAGTTTCTGCAACTATGAAGTTGACTTGTATCATTTAAGGAATGAATCCTTAAAAATATTCTCTGAAATGACTGTGTAGAGTATTAATCTGTATTATTAGTGCTATGACTAAGAAGCATGAATAATTAGAATTTGGAAACATAACTGTATATGGTCTATTATAGACATTTCTTCAGCAGGGAGATTATTTCTAACTATGCCACTGATTTATTATCTCATTTGGGTAAATTAGATCTGATGATGTTTGATAGTTTGCCCAAAAATAAATAAGGAATACTAATTCTTCCTATCCTTTCTGGAAATGTTTTTCTTTTGAATTGGGCAATGCTGAGTGTTTAACTCTCAGTAATCACAGTTAAACATCAGTACCAAGAAAATATTCATATGAGATATGGGAAGATAAAATAATTCTTTATTTACTTATTCATGAATTACTGACCCTGGCACACCTATCAAAAGTTTTCCATTGCCACTAAATTTTGCAAATTTTCTTTGATTTTTCTTCATTTTGCCTGTGTATATTTAGAACAACATTTTGAGATGCAATAGTGTCCTTTTGTGGTTTCTTTTGTAATGTTTCATCTTTTGTATTTTCCTGTGGTCACCCTCTATTACAGAGAACAATAATTTTAGACAAGAGGATGCGTGGAAAACAAAGATGCTCATTCAAACACAGGCAGAAAAGCAAGAGTATTTTACAGCCCCATCTCCATTAGTCCACAACTGACAAATTACATTGCAGTCACCCAGAATTTCCTCTGCTGTTGCACTACATTTTTGCATGTTATTTATGAGCTGCTGCATTCGACTCCAGAAGTGGCTGCACTTCCTACAATGAAAAATTCACTGTAAGAGTTTTGAAAAACTCATTAGGTTGGTTCACGTTTAATTTAATCTTTGCTCGGGGTTTCACTGGGTATAAAAAAAAACCAGTGAGGAGCTGAAGAGCTGGCCCCGTGTCTGCAAAGTGTGAAGTGTGGTTTGTCAGGAGAGATGCCCCTGGAAACAGAGAACAGGCTCTTTGTGATGTCAGTTAATATAAAATCTCTTGTCCTAAGAGCTGGGGGGGGGGGGTGTCAAACATGGTTGGCATAGTGGGGGATGGACTGCAGGTGAGAAGGATGACCTGATGGTTCGAATAAAGAGCCCAGGGGTTCTTCTGGGTGATGTTGTGCTGGCAGGAGCCAGGGCAGCTCCTGCTCTGAGCCTGCAAAGGGGCTGGGAGGGTGGGAGGTGGCCGGTGCTGCCAGGAGGGAGCTGGGTGGAGGCATCACCAGAGGTTTTTTGAGAAGGTGGTGACATGAGAAGGCACGTGGTGCCCCTGTGTCTCCATCAACCTGAGCCTGTTCTGCAGGTGGAATCTCCCCCTGCCCCAGCTGTAAGGTCTGGGTACAGCATCAACATCCCCCTTGCTCATTTATAGGGTATGTGCAGCTGTGCCTTGTGGCTCTGCCCCGTGCCCAGGGTGGTGCTGATCAGTCCCCTGTCCCTGACCAGGAGGGTCCCAGTGCTTTCTGCAGCTGTTCTGGTTTGTGGATCCGTTCCTCTCATCGCTACTGACGTTTCTGCTTCCCAGGTCAGACATTCCCTGTTCTCAGCTCACACATAAAGCCCCCTATTTTATGTTCTTCTTCTATCAGAAGCCATAGATTTTGTGCACTCATTTTGAGACCTTCAAAATATAATAACTCCACTAAAAACTCCCAGTGTTCAGGCACTGAAAGCCCCTCTTAATACCAGCATGGTTTAACCCGTGTCCTTCCCCCTGTGACCTCTGCAGGCTCGAAGCAGAGCAGTGAGAAGTTTTTTTGTATGTCTCCATGAACCTGCACACTATCTTCACTATTTCAAGTGTATAGTAAGGAAGATTATATCTTCACTCTTTATTTTTTTTTCAGTAGCTGCACAGTTATTAAAAGCAGTGGAAATTTTTAAAACAAAAAAAAAATGGAAAAACATATTCTGAGAAATGATCACATGACCATTTCAGAAAACTTTTGTCCAAGCATCCTCTTTTCTTAGTTTACTAACTACTAAGCTGTTTGCTTTGTGTTTTATTTGTATTTACTCTAAATCATTATATTGATGCAACAATAGCAGTAGAGCCTACTGGGGAAAAATACTTGTGTGTGAATCTACCAGGATCAGTTTTGAGTACAAATTGTCAACTATTGATGAAATTGGTCTATTAACTTAGTGGCTGCAGGTGCAGGAGTCTCTACACCTGGAAGGCATCAGTGTGGCTGACAGTGTTGGTATCTAGTGAGTGAATGTCCAGGAGGTGACCCAGGAATACACTGGGATTCAACCTTTCTGTTGTTTGCAGGTCAAAGCTGAGAGTGTTCAGGGCATCTTAGGAGACATTTCCTACTTGCTCTATTTTTAGAGGAAGAAGAACTTTACTTCTTAGGGTTGTGATGTATTAATAAGTACTAGATTTTTTTTTTTCCCTTTCTGCCCAGATGATGAGCATTAACTCATGCAGAAATCTAATATCTGATTACAGGTAGCTGAAAGTGTGACCTGGAATTGTGAGCTTGACTGCAGGAGAGCTCTGGAGAAGTCCTACCTCACATGTACATGATTTTGTTTCTCCACGAAGCACTGGGAATAGGGAGTGAATTTCTGATTAATATTGGAAACACATGGAGATGAAATTACCAACTGCCTACACATGATGTGAATTCACCACTCCAAAATGAGCAGTTTGCTATTGAGCTCAGGGTTGCTGTGAATTCAGAAGGTAAAATACAAACCTTGGTGTATTCCAACCCTCATTTACATTAAAAATATGCAGACACATCCTGTGGGGAACCATCTTCAGAACTTGCAGTTCAGGGCAAATCTGCAATGCAAGATGTAATTTATCTTAGTGGGGCTGTGAGATGAGTGGTCTTCACATATGTAAACCTTGGAGCTGTGCACTGACACATTCCCATATTCTTTCTCAGGCAATTCCTCCGGAGTTCTTCATGCTCGGAAAAGCACCTGGACAAGCCCAGGGAAGGTCCTGTCTGGCTGCCCGTGGGCAGCCACTGCCAATGGTGCTGTGGGGTTGTACCATCAGAGCTTCACTGGGCAGGTTAAAGAAAATACCCAAATCTTCACAGATGTAGGAGATGGGAGCTCTCTGGATACACAGGATTGTCTGGCTTTTAAAGGGAAAATAACATTTGATGAGCAAGAACTTATTCCAGGTGCTTTGCTGGTGGTGGGACCAGTAACTGTAATGGGGATTGGTGCAGTTATTTTTAGAAGCACCAAATGGATGTCTCCCTGACACTGCATTTATGGGTTTTATGCTGCTTTCCTGAAGAGCTCACCAATTTCTTCATGTCGTCAGGACAAACCCTCACAATCATTTAGAAAATGAGAACAAAGAACACATCCTTCTCAGCTATTGCCAAATCATTCCACACTCTTGCCAAACCGTGGGACTTCTATTTTTTTTATTGCTTGAAACTGTACTCAGAAATAGTTTTCAATTTAAATTGAGTGGAGGAGACAGGAGGCAAGAGGGAAGGATTATTTTCTTTGTCGAAACAACTGACAGTGTCCATGTAGAGAAAAAGAACAACACATTGCTGGACAATGGTTATAAACCCCATATTTTAGTGGATTGATTTGCAGGCATATAACTATTGTCAGGCTAAAAAAAAATTTATCAAAAAGATTTCTTCCCCCTAATAAAACCCCCAGCCAGCTATTCTTCCATTCTTTCTAATCACTCTGTGTAAGTGCTTTGCTAGGAATACATTATCTCTGTTTGCAGACTGCAAACTTGTATTTCTGATGTTAATCTGCTGAGACATTGGCTCAGTTCTGAGCACAAATCATGGGGAGCTGAACGATATTTCATGTACTGCTTTATATCTAAATTCAGGCAATATGACCCTTATGTTCCTAATACTGAAAATGTTTCACAAATGTTCAGATTATACCTGAAATGAGGTTCATGGAAACAGCAGGAAAACCCGGAAGCTGCAAGTAGAGGCAAAAACCCCCATGTGTACACTTCGCTTTAGGTACATATTGAGG
>NW_020955279.1:1917622-1947682 GCF_003031625.1 Empidonax traillii
AAAAAAAAAAAAAAAAAAAAAAAGGAAAAACACATTCTGAGAAATGATCACATGACCATTTCAGAAAACTTTTGTCCAAGCATCCTCTTTTCTTAGTTTACTAACTACTAAGCTGTTTGCTTTGTGTTTTATTTGTATTTAATCTAAATCATTACACTGATGCAACAATAGCAGTAGAGCCTACTGGGGAAAAATTCTTGTGTGTGAATCTACCAGGATCAGTTTTGAGTACAAATTGTCAACTATTGATGAAATTGGTCTATTAACTTAGTGGCTGCAGGTGCAGGAGTCTCTGCACCTGGAAGGCATCAGTGTGGCTGACAGTGTTGGTATCTAGTGAGTGAATGTCCAGGAGGTGACCCAGGAATACACTGGGATTCAAGCTTTCTGTTGTTTGCAGGTCAAAGCTGAGAGTGTTCAGGGCATCTTAGGAGACATTTCCTACTTGCTCTATTTTTAGAGGAAAAAGAACTTTACTTCTTAGGGTTGTGATGTATTAATAAGTACTAGATTTTTTTTTTTCCCTTTCTGCCCAGATGATGAGCATTAACTCATGCAGAAATCTAATATCTGATTACAGGTAGCTGAAAGTGTGACCTGGAATTGTGAGCTTGACTGCCAGAGAGCTCTGGAGAAGTCCTACCTCACATGTACATGATTTTCTTTCTCCATGAAGCACTGGAAATAGGGAGTGAATTTCTGATTAATATTGGAAACACATGGAGATGAAATTACCAACTGCCTACACATGACGTGAATTCACCACTCCAAAATGAGCAGTTTGCTATTGAGCTCAGGGTTGCTGTGAATTCAGAAGGTAAAATACAAACCTTGGTGTATTCCAACCCTCATTTACATTAAAAATATGCAGACACATCCTGTGGGGAACCATCTTCAGAACTTGCAGTTCAGGGCAAATCTGCAATGCAAGATGTAATTTATCTTAGTGGGGCTGTGAGATGAGTGGTCTTCACATATGTAAACCTTGGAGCTGTGCACTGACACATTCCCATATTCTTTCTCCGGCAGTTCCTCCGGAGTTCTTCATGCTCGGAAAAGCACCTGGACAAGCCCAGGGAAGGTCCTGTCTGGCTGCCCGTGGGCAGCCACTGCCAGTGGTGCTGTGGGGTTGTACCATCAGAGCTTCACTGGGCAGGTTAAAAAAAATACCCAAATCTTCCCTCAGAGACACAGATGTAGGAGATGGGAGCTCTCTGGATACACAGGATTGTCTGGCTTTTAAAGGGAAAATAACATTTGATGAGCAAGAACTTATTCCAGGTGCTTTGCTGGTGGTGGGACCAGTAACTGTAATGGAGTACTGGTGCAGTTATTTTTAGAAGCACCAAATGGATGTCTCCCTGACACTGCATTTATGGGTTTTATGCTGCTTTCCTGAAGAGCTCACCAATTTCTTCATGTCGTCAGGACAAACCCTCACAATCGTTTAGAAAATGAGAACAAAGAACACATCCTTCTCAGCTATTGCCAAATCATTCCACACTCTTGCCAAACCGTGGGACTTCTATTTTTTTTATTGCTTGAAACTGTACTCAGAAATAGTTTTCAATTTAAATTGAGTGGAGGAGACAGGAGGCAAGAGGGAAGGATTATTTTCTTTGTCGAAACAACTGACAGTGTCCATGTAGAGAAAAAGAACAACACATTGCTGGACAATGGTTATAAACCCCATATTTTAGTGGATTGATTTGCAGGCATATAACTATTGTCAGGCTAAAAAAAAATTTATCAAAAAGATTTCTTCCCCCTAATAAAACCCCCAGCCAGCTATTCTTCCATTCTTTCTAATCACTCTGTGTAAGTGCTTTGCTAGGAATACATTATCTCTGTTTGCAGACTGCAAACTTGTATTTCTGATGTTAATCTGCTGAGACGTTGGCTCAGTTCTGAGCACAAATCACGGGGAGCTGACTGATATTTCATGTACTGCTTTATATCTAAATTCAGGCAATATGACCCTTATGTTCCTAATACTGAAAATGTTTCACAAATGTTCAGATTATACCTGAAATGAGGTTCATGGAAACAGCAGGAAAACCCGGAAGCTGCAAGTAGAGGCAAAAACCCCCATGTGTACACTTCGCTTTAGGTACATATTGAGGTTACACTTCTTTTTAAAACAGTATCTTAATGACATTAGAATTTATTTTCATCAGTAAAAAAAATAATATATATATATTTAACTTCTTCATTCAGTTCTGAATGCAGTAATATTCTCCCAACAATATTCAGGCACAGCAGTGGGTATTCACAGCTGGAATTCTCCTCCATGAGGTGTCCCGAGCATCCCCGAGCAGGTACAGCAGTTAATTAGTCCCCCAGTGTGAAGTTTGCAATCAGGTGTCGAAGCAGTTTCAGTTACAGTGTTGTGGTGAATCATTTCCTTCTGATGCTTGTGGTGATCAATCATGTGGGGCCCTCTTCTAGATTTTCACACCAGCTTCAAGACAAAAGACATTCACAAAGAAAAACAAAATATTATCCATCTGGGTACCCAGCGTGTATCTCGCCTCACTTTGATTATTTTCAAACCACGAGGTTACACAAACATTCTACTTTTTAAAATTCACATATTAGTCCCAAACAGGCTTCATAAGGAAATATATCAGAGTCTAAAATGTAAAACCTGTATATATTTTTGAAATGTTGTTTTGTTGCTGCTTTTGATTTTTTTTTTTATTGCTTCTATATCTAACCAATATAACACTCAGGAAAATATCCTGGTTTTCAGAGGCAGCTTTTAAACTGCACAACACACAGAAAAACCCGAAATACTTCACTTTTTTTTTTTTTTCTGAAATAAACAGCAATACAGGCCTGTGCTTGTATGACCAGGCACATTTCACTGAAAGCACGTATGAAGAATTTTCACCTGCAGCTATTTGGATGGATTGATTTGGATTCAGGAATGCACCCCTGCTTGAGCCCACACTTAAGCATGTGGGTAAAACATACACAAGGTAATACTTCACGCTGGTCACACGCTGCGATGTGGTCTTGAGGAGGGTGGCATTGGAGCACGAGGGAAAGTGATTTCTTGACTCGTGGCCTTTGTCATTGGAACATAAAAAACATGTACAAAGAACGTTGGCCACACATGGCAATTACAGCCAGAGCTCCTGTCCTCAGCCGTGGTTTAATATAGAAAATAATTGTGTGATGATGAAGACCTTGGGCTCTCACAGGTTTCAGTGGGAATTAAGGATTGGTGGAGGTGGCGAAACTAACAGTATTTGCATAAAAATGCACATGGGAAAACAAGAACATCAGCTAGATAATAATATTCCAAACCTATTTTCAGTGTGTTTTCTATCCTTACAGCTCACTGCAGGATGGGTTTGGCTAGAAATGTAAATGAACATGCTTTTCCAAAGATACACTTTTTTCTCTTACCTGATGGGAATAGATTATGGGAAACAATTTTGAACTTTTCCCCATTGTTTTCCTCCATTTTCTCCATCTGTACCCTGGGGTCTGGGAAGATTATTAACTGTGAGGATGTGAGGATTGCTTGCTTTCCATTGCTACTTATAATTATCAAACGGTTAAATGAATAAAGAATAAGGAACGTGACCTTGTCACCCTGACTCATGAGTGATTGTCAAGTGAGGGATCCCAGTAGGTCAAACACTGAAGTCTTCATTTATTTTTCCATTTCACCAGGAACTAAAAATGGAAATGCTGTTCTCCCAAACATCTTCTGCACATTCACGCTTTTAAGCATCAGACAGCAAAGCTTATGCCTTAAATACACACGTTACAGAAGGGAAACCTGAGGAAATCTGGAGTCACCCCCGTTGACTTCAATAGAGGTTTTGCCATGAAGGATTGCAGGATCGGATTCCTGGGTGATACAAAGGGAGTTTACAGCAAGTGCTGGGGGTGGGGGAGCTGTTAGTGGAGATATAATTAAAGTTGCAGCCGTAGTTACAGACGATCACTTCTGATGACAGAGGCAAACTCTACCCCAAGTAAACATGAGGGTCTCTGATCTCCTCTTTTTTTTTTTTTTTTTTTTTTTTTTGATTTCCAGCAATAAGCATCCTTCCCAAAAGCCAGAGGAGGACATGGCTGGGGGATGGGTGCATTTGCATTTTCCGTGAGAGATGGGGGATATCACTCAGGGATAGCACAGCATAGTGATTATGAGGAGACACTCGGGATGTTATTGCCCCTGCTACAGTATTTGGGAGAGCTGGATCAATAGAACATTGGCTGTCCTTGCGAAACACAACAGGTCAATAAATAAATTTGTCAGCATTTTTCAGGCTGGGAAATAATACAGGTTACTAAAGAATTGTCACCTTTGATTTATAAAGCTAATTAAATGTAGGTGGGTTGATTTCTCGCGAATCATTTAACAAATTAAAAGATACAGGCGAAGAAAATTCTTCAAGTGAGCCAGAGAAATACACAGTACATCTGAATTCTTCTCAGCTGCTGGAAACATCTGCCCTCAATTCCTGCAACTACTTTTAACACCAGGCTTTAGTATTGCTCACCCTTTTTCTATTGACAAAATATGATATGCAAGATAAATCTGCAATGAAGAAGTTTCATCTTAGCATTTAAGATTCTAGAAATTCATTACAACTTAAGTCCTGGGGCAATAGATATTTTCCCTACTGATTTCTCACTTTTTTCTGCACTTTTTTTCTATTGCTTTGCATGATGTTATATTCGTAATATTTGAGTTTATTTATTTCATTGGGATTCATTTCATGTACAAATGGCCTTAGCTCTTGTATTAACAAACATTTCAGTTCAAGCCACCATCCTCAGAGCAGGCTTTGGAAATATTACACACTGTTGTGTCCTGTTGTGTTGTAAATGAGCAGCTTCTGCAAACTTAAGGAGCATTTTCAGGGATTTTTTTTTTTTATTTTTTAAATCATGGACTTTTCCTGATCACCTTTGACTTGCAAACAATGAGAGTCACAGATGGGGGTCTAATATCCTATTTAATTAGGTTTTCCTTTGTTACATTTTTATAAATAACTCGAGTTAAGGATTGTCCACATCTGACTGCCATGGCCCAAACTGTGCTCTCAGCCTTTCCCAAGGAAAACAGCCTGGCTGGTACTTCCTGAATACTGTGGGATGAAGATTCAGTCTGAAGAAACCCAGACAATGAATGGGGGAAATGAAGCTGAGTGGTTGATGGAAATTTCTCATATTTCCCCTTGGGATTTTGCTTGGGGATGACAGGTATTGTGTCAAAAGCCAGGAGTCAATGTATTCCTTCCAGCTCCCTAATCCACTCAGCCCTTCCTTAGCTGTGAACAGCTAATCTGGGGCAGATACATTTCTGTCTGGGATTTCCTGGACAGAAACAGGGGCAATGGCATGTGGAATAAACTGGAGAATAAAGCTGATGCATCCAGGATGCATCTAACTTACTGTGTGTCAATCAACCATTCACCATGTGCTCAACAGATCCAACATTTCCAAGAAAGTGGCACAGCATCAACAAATCCATTGCACAGATCTGGGAATTTGGCATGTAAATTTTAATTGTCCTGCCCTTTTAGACAGAAATCCCAGATATAGGGCTGATCCAGCCCTTGGATCTTTCTTGAACAAGGAAGAAAAAGGACAAAAAAATTATTTTCTCAGTGTTGGTGAAAAAAAAAAAGGATATTTGCCTGCAAATATCTAAGCCCAGAGTAGCCCTTGCTAATCTCAGGGTATTGCATCTTCCCATTCTGTTTCTCTCTTGGCTAATTAGTGTCAGATCCATGGATCTGGCTCATTAGATGTCACATGGCTGTTGTATGGTATCTTTAAAGGTTTGATACACTCGTTTCAGTGACTGTGTCCCACACCCGGATCTTGGGGAAAATACTGTGCCTTTGCAAGCCTCAGCTTCTCCCTCTACAAAATGTTTTTGATGATGACTTCCACTATTTGTAAAGCACCTGTAGCACTACACATCAGTGATTCTCTTGTTCCTGTGGCCGTCTATGACTTTTAATTAAATTGTGGGTGACTTCAATGCTGGTGCTACCTCTGCAGCCTGTGCCTCTGTAAGACACTCAACTCCTACACAGGGCATGTTCTAAAAGCCCCACAAAACTCAAATTACCTTTGACCTATTCCTGTGACAGACATGAAAGTCCAGGACATTAGCATAGTGCACGACCTTCTCCGAGCCAGCTTCAAAAATGTGATACAGTCAGAGCTATCTTCAAAAAGTCGTTTTCCTCCCCTGAAACATGATCATGTAGAAACAAAGGCTGTTCAGATGATAAATATTTCTTACCGAGAATAATTTAAATCAATGAAAATATTTATAAGCCTAAGTAGTAGGTGAGTTCAGTGAGTCTGCTGACTTTATGTAACTGGTTATTATATTAAACACAAGGCATCCTGTTACTACAAATCCATTATCATTCACTGTGAGGCTTCTTGTTCCGAACAGTTAACGCAGTTATGAACCTGTGAAAAGGATTAGTGACTTTACTGCCCTAGAAAAGGATTCCTTCCCCTTTATTTTCCAAACTGTGATTTTATTTCCAAAGCTGAAACAAAGGGAGGGCTGTGCTCCGGCAAGGAGATGCACTGCTCCAGGCTGACAGCTGGAGTACTGGATATAGGATGGCAGTTCTTGATTTGTCAGCATGTTGCCAGGGGTAGGGAAACTGAGAGCAGAGGAAAATGCTATTGAGATATTCTGGTATCTCCTGGTGCACTCACTCTACCCCTCTCTGTCTGTATTCCAAAAAGGAAAACAAATCCTCCTGGCGAGCCCAGAAAGACACATCCTGCCTTTCCTTTCTTCTCTTTGCCTTTGTGCACGGGGCTAAAAAGTACCAGAGCGAGGGGCAGTGCCAAAACTGAGCGTACAAAGCATCTCAGTGGAGCTGCAAAGCTCCTGGGGGGCAGCAGGATGAGGAAGGGGGGTCGGCAAACTGGCATGGCCTGGGGCACTGAAAATTGGAGGATCTCATTCCTTCCAAAGCAGTTCTGTATGGGGTCCATAGCAGGACACAGCAGCTTAGATCTGCCTGGGGCTGCTGCAGTAGAAAATGCAGAGGGCACGTACTCACTGTGAGCTCTTCCCATCTCTCCTGAGTGTCTGTGCAGGTAAAAGCAAATTAAAATGTGCTCAATTAGCTGCTTCCATGTACAATTACCTGGTTTCCATACCCGAATTAAAATAATTACATGCCTAAAGCAGCCATCCAGCTTCACACACATTTGCAATACTCATCGCGTTCCTAATTTCTCTTGAAAATCCACCTTTCACAACCATTTTGGTCTGTACCCCAACAGAACAGAACATGGAGCTTTTCTGCTTAAAACAATGACATTCACTGTAACCTTCCCATGTCTGCTGAAGGTGTTTATCTAAATCTACACCCACAACACCAGAGGACACAGCGCTACCAGTTTGCACACTTTCCTAGACTCGTGTGTTAAAGGCTTTAATTCACCTCTCAGCCTGACAAACACACAACCAGGGAGCGAACCCCTCTGTGCTGCTCCTGTGGCGGCAGCAGGAAGCGGCAGCAGGAAGCGTTTTTTTCACGCTCGGGGTTTGTAGTGTCACCAGAAGCCCTTGATAAAGCTCTGGTTTCATCTTGGTCGGGGAAGGATTTTGTCGGCACCAAAAGCAATTTTGGGAGACCTGGGAGAGGATACCAGACCATCTCACAGGCACCCACTGCACGTGGCATAGTCTACACCAAATATCCTGCTCTCTCAGTCACAGGAACGAGCTGTCCTCTCCCCAGCTGTTAACAGAAACTTCATTATTGTAAAACTATAATAACCCATTACTCTGGAAGAACACTCATATTAAAAATGCCCCATATAACAATTTTCTCCTATTTAACCTGTGGTGACACCACCTCAGATGAATAAACTGTAAAGGGTTTATATTTCAATTCTACTTGTTATTTCATGTCTGATGGTTTAATTTCTGCATTTGCTTCCACAGAACAAGTCACCTTCCTCTTTGCCTCATGAGTAGTTTAAGCCTAAAGTGTCCTCAGTTGTATGTGTCACTGTCTTGTTTGAAAACAAGCTTTTTAACTGTATAAAAAATTCCAGTTACGTGGTGGTTTTTTTTTTTTTTTTAATCCTCTCAAAAACGCCCATATGAAATAAGAGCTAATTTGTTTTGTTGGGGAAAAAAATGTTATACAGGAAATAATGTAACAATGGCAAAAAAAGAAGCAAAATCTGATGATTTACTTTGAATAATATCCTGGCACGAGCAGCCTGCAGGAAGATATTACTGTGTCCCATAGACAATACTTCCATTGTAGCAAAACACCAATGTCAAATTTTGAGTTTCCACATGTGAGTGGAACTCTGGTTTGTTGAAGGACAGATTCTGGGGGGGCTGCCATGTCCCTGCAGCCCCCTGCCCATCACCCCCGCACTGGGCCCCGCAGAATTAGTGGGTTTAGAATCAAAACTCCCCTTTAGCACGTTAAAATGCTGCTGGAAATGATTGTGGCTCCATTAAAGGCAGGAGTGGGATATTGATATGCACCAGCTGAAGCCTTGCTCTGGTCCCAGCCTTCACCTTCCATCCTCATCCTTCTGCAGCCCAGCAGTGAGTGAAGAGCAGGGGCAAGGCACTGGGTAAGCAGGAGCACAGCATTTGCTTACATTTATTATAATCTGGCAGGTTTTGCTGTTAGTGGCTGGCTGTGAGAGTTGCCTGTGTGTGAGTATTGGCAAAACTTCCCTGGTGGGATTGTTTGGGGAGACTTCTGGCTCAAGTCAGCAGGGCAGGAGTGGTGCAGAGGCTGCGCTTTGGGCTTGGTTTCCAAACTTACTTGAAAGCTTCTTAGCTCTGAGAAGTTTGGGTTTGCTGTTCCCTCCCTCCTTTCCTCCAGAACAAAGGTGGCAAATGTTCATCACCTGTCTGCCCCCGCACCCACCGTGTCCTCCCGTGCTTGTAAGAACCTGATTTTTGCAAGGAGAGGGAAGTATAAAAATATAAATCAAATAAACACAAGAAATGCAAAGACAGGGGTCAGGTTACTCGCCACTGCTGAAAGGGGAAAAGGGAGAATGTGTTTGGGAGTAAACGATATCTTCTTATGGTGTTGGAACAGTAATTCTCAGTTCTCTGTGCGTGAGAACATGGGAGTGTCCCTCGGGTCAAGGAATACTCGTTCCCATTAATTGGCACTGGAAACCAGGGAACTCGGGCACATACCAAGCTTTTGTCAAGTGTCATGCTAATTCCTGGTTTTAAACAATTCCTTGGATCTTTTAGCACCTTTCAAATGCACATTTGTGACATACCAGCTCTACTGCATTCAGAACTCAGAAGCCTCAGGTTTTTCTTCCTGCATGTCTCATACAAGGAGGAAGTGCTGCTGAAAGTACAATAGGAAGAAACAAATAATGATAACAAAGAGCCAAGCTCGGGGAATTCTTTGTTATAAGATTAGGAAGAAGGGAAAGAAAAAAAAAAACCAACACCCATTGCAACCCTCCAAGAATGGTAATTCCATGTCAGGATTGATCAATATTAGGTTTCTATTTATAGAACACCTTTCATTCTGAGGCTGTGTGATGTTTATAAATCAGTAAACACATGTGCAAGAATCCCATCATCCATTATTAATGCATCAGCACTTTCAGTTTATGAGAGATAATTATTATTTTTAACACCAAGAAAGTTGGGAAAGGAAGCAAGAAGTGATTTAATGAATCCTCTTCTCTCTGCTCTGCAGTTTGGAGAATTAAGTGCAGTAGTAGCACTATAGCCCAGGGTGAGGACAAATTCCAAGGTAAATACTTGTGCAAAAGTATGGCTCAAAAAATCAACTGAACTGGTCATGTTGTTCTAAGTATTACACCTAAGTAATTTTACATGATTGTATTCAATTTTACCAAATGAATACTTCCTTAACTCTGAATTAATGTGCACAGATGCATCCAGTCTCTCTGCTATCGTAAGGCAGATAATTTTGTTTCCTTCCTCATGGGACAGTTCTTAAGGATCTGCCTCCACATCACAATTACAAGGAGCAGTAACTGCCACCCTTAAAGGCAGTTTGGAATATGCCATAGGAAGTAAAAAAATTAACATTCTTCAGTTGGGAAACATTCTGTGAGACTCTGAGAACCCACTTACATTATTTTGGTGACAGACCTTTTTGCAAATGTTATTGGTGTACTTGCAATTTCGATTTCATTTAAGATCAAGAGGAGGCAAACTTCTATAATTGAAGGCAAAATAAAAAGTGACCCCAAGAGAAGAAGTGGGAAAAAGGTGACATTTGAATTACACCTACAGCACAAGTGTCAGAACTGAAATGGGGCTGTAAAACTCTGGTTTGTCTACATCAAAAATCCAAGATCTTAAAGAGCTCACAAGTCTGTAAACCCAGAGTTTTTTCAACTTATTTTGTAACAAGCGTGCACTGAGTTCAGCAATAGAGTGAGGAAAGTTGTATTAACAAATACAGAAATTAAGCATGCCATCCTATCAAAACAATAGGTTTCAATTTTAGAACCAGTTCAGTGCACACCTACCTTTGCATGTGAATAGTCAGCACAGGGTTGGGCTTTTAATATTAGACTTGCTTTTAACTGAAGAATGGTGTCAGGTGCTAATTAGCATGAGTGAATGTGCTTTTATTTTGCCATATCCAAGCAATAGAAAGAAGCAGTTTATAAACTGAGAGTGAGAAGACTGGAAGCTCAAACTAATCAAAGAAGGGAGAGGATTAACAGCCTGTCTCTAGATCTAACCCTTGATATTCAGAGTAAAAGCCATGTGATACTTGGAAGGACAATTTGGAAAGTTACAGCAAGAGTTTAAGGCCTGTGGTGCTGATAACTGAGCCATTCTGGGCACAGGGTATGACTTCATCATCCTCACTGTGTATATCTGCCCAAGAAGCCCTTTTTGTATAATTTGTATCTCACCAAGGCATTTCTCTGCACTCCCTGCACAGATGCACGAGGAGCTTGTTTCTGTTACCAGCCCTGAGGAAGGGCTTGCGTGCCTGAGAGCTCTTCTCTCTCCTTCAGCCACATCTAATAAAAGATTTTACTTCTCCATGCAAATCTTCATTCTCTTTCTATCACCGCAGCAGCAACAATGCTGCTGTTACTGCTGTTGTGATAGACCCTATCAGACAACTACCCTCTGCTCCAGTAAATAACAGTGGGATCCCAGGGATCTCTCACCCCACCGAAAAGAGAACATTCACATTGTGCTGTACCATCATCTCGAAAAGGATCCATTTGCAGGGCAAAGTACAGGAACAAAACTGTAGGTTGAGCAAAATAAACAAAAAATTTGATGTGTTTTGTTTGAGAAATCTACATGCTATTTGAAGAGGCTCCTGTTAGCATGTATTTTCCTATGCCGTGTGCACTGCAATAAATAAAAACAAAAGGCATGTCATTCGAGTCTGTTAAAGTTCATACACAGTGAAAAAAAAAATCAAGGTCAAACAGAAAATCTTTAATAGCTGCACTGTCAACGTGCCTCACAGGACTTGAAATCTATGAGTTTACACAGACAGGATGTACAAAACAGTGAAAGAAAACCCCTGTGCCTTCTTTATCATTATAAAAATAAACTGTTGTGCGTTAACTGCGCTGCTCAGAAAGTAGCTGAGCATCCGAATGCCTCCGAATAGCATCAAAATACCTACGAGTGCATGTATAAAGAATGCAGCTCGTTGATGTAGAATGCAAAGGGGGGTGTTGATGAGGGAGCTGTAAGTGAATATGGGTGAGGAGACAGTCACTAATGCAGGAGCCAGGCGCATTCTTGGCGGGGGGGAGGGCAGCGCCTGCTGGTTCCTGCGCAGCCCTCCGTGGATTATCTGATGGCGCAAGAACCCGATTGCTTGCAGCTTTCTCATCGCCGCCGTCTCATCCGTGTCTTCATTTAGTCAATGTGATCATGTGAGTTAGTCAAATCTGAGCCCGGGTCTAACGAGCACAGGCGTTTCCTGTAAACACGCACCAGCAGCCCCGATCCCCGGCACGGCGGGATCGGCTCGATTCGCTCAAATAATGCTGAAAGAAGTAATTTGTGCAAAGGGGGAAACGCAGAAGAAAAAAAAAGAAAAGCCACAAAAGACTGATAAAGCTTCTCATAAATGATACCGTTTTCTAGTCTCGGTCTCATCTGAACGTTGCACAAACAGTTTGTGAGCTGTTTTGTAAGCAGAGAAGCAGCGTGATCCTGATTTTGCAAATAGATATTGTTGTGCAGAAATGAAGAGGGTAGAATATTTGTGTTACAGCTCACGGCCCAGGCACTCCAAACAGCTTTCAAAAGGACTTCTAAATTGTATTCTCCAACTTTGAGCCATTAGGCTACACTCTGATCGTGGTTTCAAGCTTATCTCCTCAAAAGCCTAAACACGGTGTATTTACTTTATTTATCTGTTCATGCCAGCAAATGGAGAATTTCATGTAATGACTTGACTGCCAGAGCAGGGGCTTGGAAAAAAAAACCCCGAACTGCCCCATTTTGTGAGCCCTGGGAGAAGACTTGCCCAAGATCACGCAGGAAGTCTGTGGCAGAGCTGGGAGTGAGCCCAGCTCCCCTAAATCCCGTTTGTGCCTTAACCACACGACGGGCCAGATTTAATAGCTGCCTAAATATGAATCTAAAATGAGAGAGTCCCTGTGCAAAAGAACGAAACTTGGCTGATCTCCTGCTGCCAGGGATAGACCAAGGGTGTTTTGCTACTCAGGTCAGTTGTTTGAGACAAACACCCACAGAAACCCTTGAAAGATTTTAAATTTAGGTGAAGGCTTCCTGCTGCCTGCTCAGCTCTGTTTTCATTCTCCCTGACAGCGAGGGCTTTCCCATGTGTGCTGTGAGAAGAGCAGGACTTGGGCCAGATCACCAAACTTCCAGCATGGATTTTTTTATATAATGTAATTGTACATAATGTAATTTAAAAGTACTTATACATTTAAGTGCATTAGGAGTTTGGGGACTGAGACGAAACTTTTCAGCTTTCAGCAATGTTATTTTATTTCTTTCAGTTGTTATGGAGGAGATTATCACAATTTTGGGCATGCTGCCTGGTTCCAAAGTCTAGTTTGGGGCTAGGTTTAATATTGCAAGACTGTGTAGTAACATATAGTGCAGAAGAGTAAGCACAGGTCTGTCAGTGCATTTGTTGTGGAAGTTTTTGCCTCATACATTAAACATCGATTGGTGAAGCTTCTCCAGAAAGGCAGCAAATGTCCTCAGCACAAGGAAAAATGGAAGGAGGAGAAAATCTAGGATTTATTTTTCCAGGTTGGCCCTTGCCTCATATCAAACATTTCCAGTGCCATGAGCATAAATCACAGAGGTCACCGTGGCTAATCTGTAAAAATAAATGGGATGTTTTCATTTCAGTCATGTAATGTGATATTATACGATGTTTTTTGAGGAAAAAGAAGAAAAGTTTTATGATATTCTGAGCCTGTCATTTTTTCCTGAAACAGTCTTTTTATTTCCTTATATTTTCCACAGAGGTACCTCATCTCAGTGGATGAAAACCACAGGGCTTCTGTGTTCTCTGCTAAATCATGTTTACAATCATCCAGAGCCCAAGCTCAAGTGAAGCGCCCCTTGTGATCCAGAAGGTCAGTAGATTTCACCTGAAAAAGTAAAATCATTAAAAAGTGGTAAAAAATGAAAGGGGGAGGGGGAAACTAATGGATTCTGCTGTGTCATGAGAACAAGAAATATTGCAACACCTGACTCAGGGAGTCTTTTAGGAGACACAGTTAAGAGCAAAAGTACAGGTTTAATATTTTTTAAAGTTTGTGGGCCCTGAAGTTGTTTTTAACTCTTCAGCGTAAGGTCTTTCAAAATGCTAAAATCAGAAAATAAAGACTAAATTTTTTAACAGATTGTTAAGACAGTCATTTGGTGTGACAAAACTGGTCACTCCCACACCCATTTCCAGCAAAATTCTGCTTTGTTCTCCTTGCCACGCTGCCATTTGTAGATAATCAATATTTAACTGGCCTAGTCCTGTGCTTAAACTTGGGAGTGTTTGTGGGATCAGGTTTGGCCACATAGTACAAAGTGCTGTGCAGCAACTTCCAAAGAAATGCAAAGCTCTTGCAAGACAATGGAATATTTTTGCATGCACGGATAAACACCCAGCTTGGACACATCCTACTGCAACAGAATCACACTCAAACCAACAGGAACTGCTCAGGGTGCAATAAGCCCTTCAAAATTCCATTCAGAGTAGTGGCAAGGCCAAGATTTGATGCTTAAATATCTATATTTTAAACTTTTGGCCTTATCAGGTTTGACCTCCTCTTCATGAAAATAAATCTGTTTCAAATTAGTTTGAGGCAACATTCAAATTTGCCAATAAAGATATTTCACCTCCCAGAATTACCTGGTTAGTGAGGATATTACCTTGTGTGTATTACACATCCTGTAGTGGTTTTGATTAATCTTTATTTGCCATATAAGTGACCTAAATTTCAGCCTGGGTAACTTTGCTCATTTTAGACTGGGAGAACATTTTAAGAAAACTTAAAAAAAAACCCCAAAAACCTTCAAAAAAATCACCCCACATAATTTTAGCTGAAATTATTTTAGAAACGTCCTCCATTCAGGCAGGATGATTTTTATATTGAGGGAAACAAGCCCCTGGGTGTGATCTAAACCTACTGATGTAAACTAAACTGACTTTAGCAGGTCTTCGTGTGTCTTTGGGGGAAAAAAGGAGAGCCCACATGGAAACTCACCTCCCTCTTATCCCATTTCCTTGCAGAAGGTGCTAACCTCAGAGTCTAGCAGAGATTAAGCACTTTGCTAACAGCATTACAGATTGCATTTAACTCCTAAAAACCTCCTCAGTGCCAAGTGGGATCCTTGAAAATATATTTTCTCTTTGTCTGCTACACTGAATTCCTCTGTAGCATCTACACCTCTAGAGCAGAGCAACCCAGAGAGCAGCTGGTGCTTTGGTGTCAGAGGAAATGAAAAACAGATGAACCCTTGGCCTTTTTTGGGTGATGTCCACAGCAAATCTCTGTGCTCTGTGTTTTCCCCTCCTTGGGCAGCCCTGATGGGTGCCAGGCCCATCACTGAGCAACACTGAGCACCGGCAGCAGTCGAGGGTCAGCGGGTTCAAGGGACACGACAGTAGGGACTGGTGGCACTGGTGGCACTCGAGGGTCATTGAGGCTCTTAGGGTACCACAGGAAGGGTTGGTTGGGGCTGTCATGGTAGAAAGGGCTGGTTGGGGTCATCTCAGGAGAAAGGGCTGGTGCCATCACTGCAGGAGGGGCAGGTTGGAGCCATGTCACCCTCAGTGACCCACCCAAGGACAGCGATGGCCAACAGTTACAAGGTCCATTGATTCTGTGGCCCTGCCCTTGGCTCTCGGTTTGTTATCCAGGCGATGCCTATCGCCCAAATCACAAAGTGCCCAGCGAGGTTGGCACCTCACACCCCAACAGGACAGAGGAACAGCAGCCAAGAAATCCCATAATATCAGGGTTGGAAGGGCCCTCTGGAGATCACCCAGTCCAATCCCCTACCCAGGCAGCGTCAGCTGGGGCAGGTGACATAGGGACACATCCAGGTGGGTTTGGGATGTCTCCAGAAAGAGAGACTCCACTCCACGCCCACCCCGTGCGGCTGTTCCAGTGCTCTGCCCCCTCTGTGGGTGGAAGTTCCTCCTGGTGTTAGACCCTGATGTTCACACCTGAGGTGGAACCTGTGTCCCATTTATGGCCATCGCTTCTGTCCTAAAAGGGGCTGAGGCGGCCGGGGCGTGGCCAGAGGGTGTGGCCCAAAGGAGGGGCGTGGCCAACAGACTTGAGGCCAATTAAAGAGCGCATCGAGCAAGGGGCGTGGCCAAAGGGGGCGCGGTCAGTAAGGGGGCGGTGTCCGGGCTCGGGGGCGTGTCCAAGAGTGGGGGCGTGTCCCAGCCCCCAGCGTGGGCGTGTCCCTCTCCGGGGGGGCGTGTCCCCGGCGCGGGGGGCGTGTCCTCGCGCTCCCCGAGCAACAGCCGCGGCGGGGCCGTTTACAAACATTGCCCGCGCTCCGGCCCCGCTCGGCCCCCCCGCTCCGCCGGGCGGGCACCGCCGCAGGTGAGGCCGCGCCGGGGGCACCTGCGGGGGCCCCTCATCACCCCCAGCCCCCACAGGGGCACCTGAGCGAGCCGCAGCCCCGTCCCGCGGGCGGCCCCTGCCGTGAGGGGCCGGCGGTGCGAGGCAGCGAGGGCCGCTGCCGGCCGGCTGCGTGAGGGGGTTTGGGGCGCACGCCCCGTGAGGAGCCGGGGGCTCGGGGCGCCCCTGAGCCCGCTCAGCGGCGCTGGGGGCCGGAGCGGGCGCTGCAGGAGGCGCAGGGCAGGTGCGGGGGCTCGGGGCGGGGGAGGCTCCGGCTCCAGGTGTGCCCCGCGCTGGCCCCGCCCGGCCGCAGGTACCGGCCCCTCCCGCCGCCCCCTCCCCGGCCGGCCGGGCGGGCGGAGCGGCCCCGGCCCGGCCCCCGCTGCCTCCCGCCCTAGCCCCGCTGTCCCTCGCCCGGTGCCGCCGGTGGCCCCCGCCCCGCACCCCCGAGCAGCTCCCGCCCCGCACCTGGGGGTCGCCCGGGCTCCCCCCGAGCCCCGCCGGGTCTGGGGGAGATTTTCCACCGGGGTTGGGGGTGTGCGGAGCGAGGAGAGACTTTATTTCTTTGTGAGTCAAAGATGTTCCTGGAAGAAGGATTTGTAGTAAGTGGCTCATGGGGCGGAGGAGGAGGGAGGGGGTTGTTAATGAAAAGTTTATTGATCCGTTTTGCCAGTTTTTTGTTTCATTTACCTTTGTCTTCTAAAGACCGAACCCTTCCTGATCATTTCTTCTCCTGATCTTTTCTTTAGCATCGTGTTTCTCTCTTTCTTCTTCTCCTTTTTTTTTTTTTTTAAAGGGGAATAGGAAGTTTAGAAAATAAATAAATAAGCCTCAACTGACTTCTTGAACAACAAAAGAGGTTGCCAGGCGAGGACAATAAAATTCTAGAAGATCCAAAGATTGGATTTCATTCCTGTTCCATGATACCCCCTGGACTTTGTGTTTTGGGGTGTGAGGGTTTTTTTTGTTTGTTTGTTTGCTTGTTCCCCACACAGAAAACCTGCAGCCAAAGTAAGGTCTGTATGTTCTCTAATGAGCCATCCCATAAAATGTGCTGTGACTCCCTGTAAGTATTTGATTTAAAGTGTAATAGTTTTGAAGTGGTGGGGAACAGAAATCTTTATGTTGGGTTATTGATCTGCTGATGAAAGGCGTTTGAATGTGAAAAGGGTTTAGTTTGGGGGGTTTGGGTGTTTAAAGGTTTGGGGTTTTTTTAAGGCAACATTTTTTTTTTTCATTTTTGAAATGACCTTGAGAGCTTTAAAACTACATCAGTTTCTACCAGTGGGTTTGAGGGGGAGG
The DNA here is from genome assembly GCF_003031625.1 of Empidonax traillii. Taxonomy (NCBI): domain Eukaryota; kingdom Metazoa; phylum Chordata; class Aves; order Passeriformes; family Tyrannidae; genus Empidonax; species Empidonax traillii. The sequence goes on from NW_020955279.1 coordinate 1,935,029, forward strand.
CAGGAGCAGAAGAATCTAGTGAAAATCGAAAATAGAAATAGGAACTGAAGTGTAGCTGCAGTGAAATATTTTCTTATAGAAGTATGTGAAAAGGGAAGTTTTTGTAAGAATGTGTGAAAAAGAAGAGAGGGAAATAACGCAGTTTCAGATGCAAAGGGGGGAGAGAGAGAGGGAGCATATCATTCTTCACGTTTTATTAGGCCGTGAAATGCAGGAGTGATATGATCTGGAAGACACAGAAATAAAACGCCTAACTACAAGTTGAATAGCAGGCATTGACTTGCTGACCAGTGCTCACAGGCTTGGTGGGGGCTGGTTCTGTGTCTGCAAAGGTATCAGAGCACAGGGCTATGACAATGGCTTGCAAATGCTTTAACGCCATGTTTTATTGCTCTTAGGAGCTCTTATTAACTGTAGGTTTGGGAATACGACTAAGACTTTAATTTGTGATGTCCACACTGAGGTTTCAGCGTTTCCTTGGATAATAGAAAAGGACAGTTGCAAATAAGTAGGATAAACTGCATTCTTTGGTAGAGGGGGAGGGAAGAGGGAGAGGGTGGAGGAGGGTTTTTTTTTCCTTCCCCTTTACTAGTTCTGTAACTGAGTCAATATTTTAAGATCTGTAGCAGGAATGTGGCTTTGTGATCACTGATCTTTCTGCAACATATTTTTTTAATGAGCAATATTGTAATGCTGTGCAAAGTACTTGGGTTATAGATCTCGCAGCTCGTTCTTGAAATCAGTGCCTGAGTTTTCAAGTTTTGCCTTTTAAGTTTGCTGGGGTGATGAATATGAAAAACAAATAACTTTAGAACCATGGCTATTACAGTGAGTATTGATTGGCTTGGCCTCCAGCCAGGCAACTCTTCTGCATGCACCAGAGTTGCTGATTTAAATTCTATGGATTCTTTTTTCATATGTTNTTTTTTTTTTTTTTTTTTTTTTTTTTTTTTTTTTTTTTTTTTTTCCCTTCCTTTCTTTTAAATCTCTAAACGGCATATATGGCTATTTAGGAACAGTAGATCAGTTTTTTAGTTAAGGTTGTTCAATTATGTCTTCATCGCTTTGGAGTTGGTTGAATGACTTGACATGAGATTAAGCACAACAAAAGAAAAGGCAGGGGAACAACAGCTGCCTTCCAGTACCAGAGCTCCAGATTCTGAGCAGTTCAGCATTTTACCTTTTAGCATTACGTGGTGTCAGGTTTAAATGTGAATATTTCCAGTCGCCTTTACAAGAACCTCAGGCTCTCTGATAACACATCAGCCACTCAAAGGCCTGGATGTTCGCGTTTGGGGCTTGTTTGTCTCTTGCATTTTGAAGAAAATGATCTGAGGATCTGATACTGAGGAGTGAATTGATCTCATTAACTTTTAAGACAAAAGTAGCAAACAGTCACCACTAGTTTGTACTTGTTTAGTTACTGTGTGGTAAGAACTTTAAGGTGTGTCCTTAATGGCAACTGACGATTCTTGCTGCGAACCTTGTTTATTTTAGGTAGATGTTTTATACAGAATTTCCAGTGGGACAAATTACTCCACTGACTGCACTTACTCTTTCTGAAGGCTGACTGTGAGCATAAGAGAATGATTTTGCCATGCTGCAATCAGTATATATTTAAAAATTGAAGCCATTAAGTTTTGCTGTGTATTTTAAGGCTTTTCCTACTTCCTTTGTTTAAACATTCTCAAACAGTGCATATCATAGATGAGTTTAAAACATTCATATGGCACTGTTGGGGCCGAATTTAAAATTAAAATGAATACCTACGTCCCTGTTGATCTAAATAGAAAAAGCATTTCTTTAAATAAGTGGATGTTTTCTGGTTTTGAGTGTGGTAAGGAGGCTATATTTGTATCTTGTAAACAAAGTTTCATATTAAGTAGTCTTTAGAGAATGGCTTCCAGGCTTTGCATTAGAGGATTTTTTTTTTCCCTCTTTAAGTGAATAATGTTTTTTTTGGGGGGTTGCTTTGTTTTGGTGTAGGGGTGGGGAGAGCAAGATTTGGGATAGGGGGTAGAAAGAGGAAGATAATAAACTTTAGCACCTTTTTATCAGACTGTCTTACACAAAAGGTTACTTGATTCATGATTCTAGTTTCTCCTTTCATTAGATCACACTCAAAATATTCCTTATTTGAACACTTTTTTGTAATCTTCAGAAATATCTGCTCTTATATTTTCATTTAGAACTATGTTGAAAGATTGGTGCCATATTTTATACAAAGTGCTAAGTAATTACTGCGATCAGGGGAAAATAATTTTAAAAGGGAACTGTGGGTTTTACTTAGACTTTCAAAACAGTGATTACAGTAAACTTCTAGTTACAAAAAATCCGAGAGTTTGCAATTAAGAAGCTCTAGGGGAAACGTTAAGTACATTTTAACTTCCCTTTGTTCTTTGGGACTTTTTGTTGTCCCAGCTCTTTCTAACCTGGACCTTGATTTGGAATCCATTGTCCTGGTAAAGGATTCCATACAGTGGGTATGTAAATGCGCTCCCTCCTTCCTGTGTTATGAAATGCTGGCATATGGAAGGAGCAGCCCCCCCTTTCCCCAAGGTAAAATGGGCTGAGCTTTCTTTTCTTTGCAAGAAGCTGAAAGAAGAGTTTGACCTTTGAACTCCCCCTCGCACTTCCACGCTGCTTTCAGGATGATTAAATAACCGAGGATATTTGCCTGTGTCTTATGCTTATTTATCTCACTTAAAACGCTGTAATACTTAACTGCTGAGGTATTGTCTTTAAATATAGCAGGACGGTGCCTTTGGGTTGCGGCGGGGCTGCCATGTGCCAGCTCAGCCCCTTGTTTGTGGGGCTCTGCCTCTGGAGCCCCAGCGTTCCAGGCAGATCCTCTTTCCACATCTCATAACTGCACTAATTTCAAACTGCTCTTTGGGGCGTTTCTGGTGACCCGTGACACCTCCCCCCTCCCTTTTTAAGGTGACTTTAGGAACAAAAAAGTTTTTCTTCCTGGTGCCTGAGTGTGCTCAGGGGATTCTGCTGACTACTGTATGTGTGCTGTGAGGGAGATGTGACTCATACCACGAGAGATTTGCAGCTGAACACAAAAGTAAGGAAAAGGATATGACCAAGCTACGTAAGAGTCTCAATACTATGTTGCATTACAGGAATAAAAAAACCCCAAGCATGCTTTCTCAGCCTAACCTTCCCTAGGTTTCTATACACCTCCAGACAGAAAGCTGCTCTCTCAAAATAATTTGCTTTTAGAAATCAACTTTTTGTTTGTTTAGTGGTTTTTTTTCAGTGAAATTGCCAAATAATCGTCTTTTGTTGCTGATGAAACTTGTTTATGCCAAACGTGGGCGTATGTCAGTGGGGAAAATACATTCAAACTTCTACTGTTATAACCACATGACTTTGGTCAGAGCATAGTTTATAGCTTATCATAAATCTAGCTCTTGATTCTTCCTCTTTTTTTTCTTTTTTTCTTTTCTTTTTTTTTTTTTTTTAATAAGGAGGGCAGCAAGTTAAGTGGTGTGATAAGAGCAGACTTCCAATTTCAAAGTAAAAGAACGTATGTGCTGGGAAAAAATGAGTTTGAAATTATAAATATAGGTGCCATGCTTGTTTGGAAACACAATGCCTTCAGTTTACTGCAGGGGATGGAATTGGTTATCAGGCTGCCTTGAGGATTTCAAAAGAAAGTACAAGAGGAAATGTGGTCAGAATATGCTGGGAAATCTATGTAGATCAGTGTGACTTCAAGATTTGAGCAGAACACCATCCAAGTAGAAGTGAATAATTGACTGGACGGTGATTTTCTATGTGCTGAAGATTTTATGTAACTAAAAGTATCAAAGTCTGAGTTTGTTTATGTGCAATAGGTACGGGGGCATTTCTCCGTGCAGTAAAGGCAGTACAGTTTGCCTCTGACATGAGCTACAGGAAGGCTCTTGTATTGTTTTTATACTTGATTGTGATAGTTGAGAACTGGTTGGTGAAACCTTGGGGGTTCTGTCAGCCTCTCTCTCTTTTGCTACTCGGGAGGAAGAAAATTCAATGTACACCACGGGCTGATGTTGAGGACGTTGTAAGGAAAATGGGTGTAAAGTGGTCCAGAGAAACCCAAATCACAGTTTATCTTTCCTGTTCCTTTCTAACCTTTTCTTATGCCTAAAAAATTGGTGTGTGAGTTTGCCTGTTGAGGTCAGTATGTTGTGGGTGCTGCCTCTCCTTTCCTTGGCACTGAAGCCCAGGATGTTGGATACTTGATCACATCCACCCCTGCAGCCCTCTAGGGTGAGAGATGTAGGGCTGGGTAATTCAGTGGGTTGGTTTGTGGGTCTCTGGGAGATCTCCCACCTGCATGGGAGAAAGGAGGCAGCTGTTTGGAAGTGTCTGTTCCTAATACTTTTATATTGTAGTATCTTCAGATGCTAATCCAGGATGACAGCAGTACAAGTAAATGTCTTTTCCCTGGATCATGTACCTTTTTTTCATCTTCCAAGAGTGACTTTTGCAAGTACCTAATTGTAGATATTTTTGAAAGTGGCCACTTCCAAGTGCTCTGCAGAGAAGAGAGATCAGACATTGCTGCTGCTTCTTCCACTGTGCAGTGATTTGAGTGTGTTGGGTAAGAGTTGGATTTAGAGATGAAACCAGGTGAGAGCACTGGGGCAGATTAATGATCTTAACAGAGGGAACTCTTTGGAAGTGACCACTTGTCTCAAACACAGGAATAGTAAAACAATCTCTTTTCCTGTTAGTTCACCTATGCTGCCCAAAGGGATGCAACTTGTCCATAATTGCTCTGGAGGAACTCCTGGCTCTTGAGTAATGAGGAATTAAGTCTAATTTGGTAAACTGAATTTACCACTTCTTTGGAGTTGTGGCTACTGGAGAGACCTTACATCCTTCTACCAAGAAGAAAAGTCAAATTTCCTTTCAAGGTCTCTGTAAATATCTCCTTTTAAATGAAAACCAAGACTAAACAGATGAGGCTGTCTGTGTAAGGTGAGACTGACTCAACAATAAAAATGTATCACTCATTCCACAGAGAGCCTTTACCTGCTGTGGAGAGAACAATAAACTGTTTTGTAAGGTAAGGGGTCATTGCCAGTTTAAGTGCATGTAACTTCTTGATTTAATGAAGTTGCATCATCCTGTAGCAGTGGTGAAATGTGGCCCAGACTTATTTCAAACAGGATCACTCCTGTGTCTTCCAGCCTTTCTACAACAGGTATTGGCCACTTCATCTTTGGTTCTGTGGCTCCTGAGAAATTCTCTCCTAATCCCAGGGGAAAAAAAAAAAAAAAAAAAAGGAAAAAAAATCTGGCAGTTAGAGCAGTCCTTCTGAACTTTAAAAGTCAATACTTATTTGTAGCACTTCCTCCTTTAATGCCAAGAATTAGTCTCTTTTATATTTGCTCTTGCTCAGTGGAGGAAAAACATGTGCAAAATGATGCAAGCTTATATGTTCCCTGCTTTAAAAGGACTAATTACATCTTTTGATAGAAGAGGCTTTCAGTTCACTGAGGAGACACATTGAGCTCATCCATCCTCTGCCAAAACACTGGTAGACATATAGCCTTAAAGAAAAAGGGACTCCACAGGAAAAGGTTTCTCAGAGAAAGGATATCCTTTGTTTTTATTAGTATAGATGTCTGAGATGGGGGGAGGGAGTTTTCCTAATATTGTTCATTATTAACTACTAGTTATTTTCCACTGGTGATTAAAATCGTGTTTGTTGGACTCTCATGTGTGTCTCTTTTATCTGACTGTAAAAGAGCTTTCCACCCAGAATCTTTCTGAAGTGTGTGTGTGTGTAAATGCCTGGATAATAACATTCTTGAATTCTGTATATGTGTCTGTGTTTGTGAATTGTCTTGGTGTCATTGTGTTGGGAATCTCTGTAGTGTTGTTAGAAGGGACTGTAACTGAGCTGCTCTCTTAGAATAAAAAGGATAAGCCATGAAAAACCCTTTAAGAGTTGAAGTTTAGGATAACTTTGACATCTTCAAGCCTGAAGGATGAAGACTAACGAGGGGGACTTGAATTTGCAGATTTAGGGAGTGGAAATTCCAATTTAGGGTCATCTTTTATGTTCTCTTTTCAACCTGAACATCTTCATTATGATCTTTCCTGCAACTGAAACAAACAACTCTCTTCCTCCCCTTCCTCCCCCTAAATCTCCATTTCCTTTACAAGTCTTGGTTCTTTATCAGACTGAACTGTTAAAGTTATTTCAAAACAGTTCTGTGCTTGAGCAGTTGGTGTAAAAGCCTCGGTGAGGATGAGAAGCAGCTTAAGGGGTTGTACTCACGTGCTCCTCCATTAGCAAAGAACACCCTGGGAAGTTGTGTGAAATGATCCCCTGTTAAAAGGTGGGAGGGAGTAGCTCTTCCCCTCCCTAGAAAGCAGTGGAACACCCAGTAATGAGGAGTTATTGGCTTCTGTGCTGCTCTGCAAAATCGGGCTTTATCTGGGCTGACTTTTACAACTTGCCAGTGTTGTCATTTCACTTGTGTACTTCGTCAGAAATAAGGCCACGTTCTATGTAGCAGGTCACTGCATCATCTTCCCTGAATTTAGGGCCTGGCCTTCCCTCAAACTGGGGGAGAAAAGGCATTTCTGTCTCAAAAGGGAAAACACTTGATGGCCCGAGGTGTGATAGCCACACGGTTCTTCTTAAACCCAGAGAGGAAGTTCAGTGGTTGCCATAAACCCCTGGTGCCTGGAGAGACAAACCTGGAGTTCCTCACTGTGGATTCTGGAAATCTGACTCATGTTTTGGAGCAATTGGTAAATGAGAAACTCACAGTAACGCTTGGCTTCACTTTGTAAGTGTGGGAGCTTGTGGACAGGGCTGGTGTCACTGGTGGGTTCTGCAAACACAGCCCGGGGCGCTGGAGGTGCCCTCCCAAAAGTTTGGAGCCCTTGGATGTTCTTATCAACTGTTCAGGGATGGTTTTTTCTGCTGAACATCTCTGTGTGTGCCAGGTGTGGTGCAGCTTAGCTTAATGCAGTGATATAAATGTATATTAAAAAGAAATGCCCTAAATAAGTTCAGCCTCAGCTCAGGTTTTATTGGAGGATTTATTTATGTATTTAGTTATGCAGGAGCTCCTCTGCCTGTGATCAGTGTTACACCTCAATACAGCTGTGCCCAGACAATAGAGATAATATTCAGGAGGTAGATTTTAGTTGTGGTCTCAGTGATGGAAAGGTCATGTTAAATAAAACAATCTTGTTGTGTTCCTGAGGTAAAACTGGAACAGCTATTCTGAAAAGGCAAAACTTGTAGATTGAAACGAAAAAAAAAGGTGTTTAACTTGTAATTTCCATTAAGCAATAAGCAGTGTAAAATCCATTTACCAGCAACCTGTTCTGGGCCATGAACACACCAAGAGAAAAGAACATTTTGTGTAAGATGACTCTTAATATCCTGAAACTTCTTGAAACGTGAGGAAAGCTGAAGTTTTTTTTTAAGTAGAGTTGAGAGTTACAGGAAAGTTTCTGAAGCCAAATAGACAGTGAAAATTAGGGTGGTTGATCTGCAGCAGTTGATCATCTGTTAAGCAGTGGTATCTTTGCTGCTGGCCTTGAGTTTGAGAATCTCAGGGTTTGTGAGGTGGTTGTGTCTGAAGCTGTGTCTGCCAGTGCAGGCCAGTAATTCGAGTAGTTTTCTTACTTCTGTTTCTCAGAAAGTCTTGCAGCAACTACTTTAACTTCTGTAATTGTTCCCCTCTGCTTTTTACACTTTGGCAATAGTTTTGCCAGCACAGAAGTAGCAAGGAATAGATATTTTTCCCAAGACTTGGAATGCAGCTTTTGTTCCCAGCGCTCTGTAATGTTTGAAATGGGAAATTCAAAAGTTAGACTCTGCTATTCTCTGAAAGGTGTGTCAAGAGTTTTTATTACATATTCATGGAGATTTTGAAATGCAGGAAGTAGAAATGCAATAAAATTACTCCTGATAGGTCATTTCCCAAAGAAATCTTTGAGATTGTAAATATGTTGTCTTTGGTTGTGTAATTTAATAAAAATAAATTAAATTCCTTTACAGGCACTTAATTAAATTTTCTCTGTTTTAATAATCATTTATATGCAGCAGAGTTTTGGTGTGGTTCTTGGGTTGTGTGGCAAGTGCAGTGAAAACAAGATGTTCTCATCTGTCCAGTGGAATCTTTATTTATATACGTTTTGTGGTGTTTATAAACGTAATGGGTATCGCCATGAACCTGTTGAAATACTTGGCTAAAGGCCCTATAGCCAAATATGACTCAGGTTGAGCTGAAGTTTGCTGAATGCTCAGGCTCTGCACTGTTGGAATGATGTACATACAGTAAGTGGCATCCTGGAACTGAGAGGAATTTGTCACTTCTGGACAGACCGTGCCAGGAAAAGTCCTGGCAGGTTCTTCTTGCCCTGCTCAAAGTGTTGGAGCAGCCCCCTGGCACCTGTGGGCCTTGGATTGGGCTGTGAGGTGGGCTGTGAGGTGCATGGTGACATTTCTAGGGCAGGGAAGGCAGAATTTGAGTTTCCTTGTGAGGTGGGAAAAGTCATTCCTTATTTTCAACCTTGAGTTCATCTGGAGCAAAGTTACGGCTTTTCAGCTGTTGGAAGGAAGGATTTCCTGTTTTGTTCTGCTCCTTTCCTCATCTCTCTGCTTCTGGTGTGTGCCTGTTCTTTGGTCTTCTGAAAGTGAAAGATAGCAGCAGAAACCCAGGTACTGTGTGTTTTTTGTTGAGCTCGTGCACAGACCTCCAGCCACAGTCACAGTGTTGGTCAAACCCACAGGTTGTCCACTTGCCCAAGGAAGCAACAACTGAGGCAGCTCTGGACAGTTTTCCTGCTGCCTGCAGGGTTTTGAATAACAGGAATGTGATTAATCAGCATTTTTGGTCCTCAAATCCAAGGCACATTATCTTCAGCAGGAAGAAAAGTTTGTTACTAATGGATAAAATCCTGGTGCAGATATTTGGGTTGCAGTTCCAGCGTGTGTTGGCTTGTCTAAACAACAAGAGCCTAAAATCCTGCCTGCTTGTAAAAGCCATGTATCTAATCAGAGTGAGGTGTGTAATCACCAGATACAAGAATAAGACTTGAGCTTTCTAACTCACCTCCTGACTCCAGTAGTTTTGTTCTCTTTTCCTCTCAGTTTAAATATAATTCTGTCTACTTGCATCTGCAGTTTCCTTTTGAAATGCTACCTGCAGTCTTTTTCCCCCTCTATAGGTACTGTCTCCTGTGTATCCAAGAGCAATGGTTGCCTGAACTGCAAAGAGGCATTTGAGATTCCAAAAACAGGAATATCTTGCTCTGCTTTGCAGGGCTGCCTAGAGGATGAGCTGTAGCTGATTCTTCAGAAGTGTTCAGAGCCTCCATTAAAAGCTTGGAAAGCACTGAGCAGCCAACACAGCTTGGTGGAGGGGTGCAAAGTGCTGTGACCATCGAAGAAGTGTCCAAAGGGCTTGTTCAAAGCTATTGATACCCAATAAAACTGGACTCAAACTCCTGTGGAACTCCTCTCATGGCCCATGTTAGCTGTGCACTGTGTATTTATGAGGACAGGTTTAATTTTTTACAGCTGAGATTGAAGCAGTCCCATTTTTAAAGGACTTACCAGAGAAAACATTATTGATTGAGGTGGATTTTTCACACACCAGTGACCAACCTGGGGCCTTTCCTAGATGTGATCTGTGCCTGTCCCTCAAGTTCTAATAAATCTTGAAGAACGTGGCTCTCAGTGTTTGTATCATCCCAGGCTGGGTTTGAGTAGAGCTGGGTGTGGTGGTCCCTGTTAGAGGGAGCTCTGTCCTCCCTCACCTCATCCCAGAATGCTGTGGAGAACCAGGGGCTGAGTGTGGATTTTGCTGCTTTTCATCTCTTTTCTCTCTGCAGTGACGTAATTCTTGTTTCTCTGTTGTGTGGATATTGTGGTGCTGCAAAGTGGGAGTGTAATCAGCCCTAATTGGCTTTTTCTGTGTTTGTAGACAGTTGTAAGGAAGTAGTGGATGACAAATCCCAGCAATTCTATTTGGGACTTCAGGCACTGGCCTTTGGATCTGCCTTCATGCCCCAGAAATGCCTCTTGTAGGCATTTTTGTAGGATGATTCTTACACCTATTCCTGCAGAGCGCTTCCCTGTGGCTCCGAAAGAAAATGCAGTCAACTCTAAGCTGGTTCCACTTTTTTTTTTATCTTGCCTGGATTTTTTAAATTTTGTTTGTTTGTTTGTTTGAAACTAAATTATTTTCAGGCAGATAGTCACCGAGCTTTGCTGCAGCATGTTATCCTGTTGGGTAAAAGAATACCTCTTAAAACTACAGTAGAAATAGAACAAAAAGGCAAGTTGAAACTTGAAGTAAAACATGCTAACCAGCACCCTTTGATATGTTTTTTTTCCCCTTCTGTTTTACAAAAGGGGAAACTTTTTGAATACTTCAGCTTCAAACTTTGATTATAGTTTCTCCAGCTGCCTATAGGGAGAGAATGAAAGTCGGAAGTGAGGAAGGAAGGGGCAAAGGCTGCAGTAGAAGTGTCACCCCACAGCCTGAACCTGCCTGTTACTGGAGATTTTTGAGTCATGATGCAGGCAGGAAGTGTTAATCATGGCAGTGATAAACCTGAAAGTGGGGAGAAAGGGTGTAGTTAGAAAAGAAAATCCAGGTTCTGTTGGCACCAGCCTGTCAGTGGCTTGTTCCCTCTTACACTCTCCACCTCACCCCCAAGATCCCTCCAGTTGGGTGTAGTCTTTGACAATGAGTCTTTTGCCCTGGTGTTAAATGTGCTCATTGTTTAAACCTGAGTTAGAGGACTGGGCAGGGGAGACACTTGTAAGCCCTGGAGATACAGAAAAATGGAAGAGAAACAACTGGCAATAATAACTTCCCCCTTTTTTGGGGAATATTAATTCAAGTCATGTGATCACTGGCTCTTAGGAGGCACTTTTGAAAGTTTGAATCAGATTTTGAATTAATTCTTGTCATTAGATATTTATTTAGAAATCTGTGTTTTCACTGAGTGATTCTTCTTCAGTTTGTATTAGTCTTGTATTAGTTTGCTAGACTTTTCCTTCATCCAGAAATTTGATCAAGTGGAGCCCTGAACTCCTCCCAACTATAATTTGTCAGCCTAGAGTGGTGAGTTGCTGGTAGCAGACATTATAACTTTAGTAGGCTTGGAGTTTTAAATTGGAGTTGTGATTAACTACATTATAACCCCTTTTAGTCTTGTGGAATCTTTCCCTTGTGAGTAAAATCAATTAAGCACCTTTTTTGTTGTGTGCAGTTTGAAAGTGGAAGAGCTTTCTTTTAAAAACATAGTAGTTGGCTTCTTGTATGATTTAAATATTAATATACTGTTCAAGAAATAGTATCAGTTTATATCAAACTTCGAGATGTTCTAATTGTATCAGCCCCAAAACTGTCACAGACATTGTAAATTTGTTGGTGATAGGAAAAGCTCTGAGTGTGGTACTAGTGAATAGTCCTTAATACAAAGATTTGTGCTGACACTTCCTGTGTTCCAGAACTGTAAAAGCTGATTCTAAGCTGTCTGGTCTTCAAAAAAAAAAAAAAAAAAAAAAAAAAGTCCTTTGCTCAACAGCCTTTAGAGGACAAACAAGTGAAGTTTTACTGTGGTTTCACTGGTTCAAGGAAAGGTTACTTGGGCTTGCAATGTTTGCTTGTTGAGAATTGAGGAGTGTATTGAAATATGGTTTCAGCAGCTTTATATAACAGCATAGGAGCAGGTTTAGAAGAGACAAAGTGTTGCTGTTCTGTAGCAGACACAGAAACCCTGCTCTTGGAACAGAGGATGGTCCAGACCAAACTATTTCAAGTGTGGAAGGTAGAAAAGTGACCATAGTGCCTTTTTCAGCTGTCTCTCTTTGACTCTTTAAAATATGCCTTCTGTGTTCAAAAGCACTTGCTAGTTCTCAGCCCTCCTGTTTTCATTATCTGGGACACAGTCCTTCTCTTTGGAAAAGTCTGACTGACTCTTCTCTTTTCCAGGTGCTGGAGTTCTTTGTGGCACTGAACTTGGCCTTGAGTGTCTTTTGTCCAATGCAACTATTTGAAATGTTTGTACAACAAAACTAAGTGCAGCTGACTGTATCTGTAGACTTGAAAAATCTGAAGAAACAACTCAATAAAAAAAACCTCATTCCGTCACTGAGTGGACCCACGGATGCACTCACAATGATGTGTGAAAGCACATAAAGCTAAAAGAGAATAATTTTTTTGCTCGTGGAAAAAAAAAAAACAAACAACCCTTTTCCTGGCAGAGGTTTTCCAACTCAGAAGACTTGTAAGCACATGTTGGAGAACTCTATAAGTGTCCTTATTGTGATCAGTGAGCACCCCCAAAGAACTGCAGCCTTCCAGTGAGACATGTAAGAGGGAACAGAAGGGAGGAATCATGCCCACCCAGCCCCTCCTGGCATACATGGAAGGGCCAGATGGAATAGCCAGTACTGTGGGGGCACAGATGGACAACAGCGACGCCTCGATGACGATAAAAGGGACAAACACCATCTCCTACAAAAGCTTGCAGGAGAAGTTCCTCATGCAGGCTGAGGGCTGCATGCCCCTGGACTGCATGTTCTGTGACGAGACCTTCAAACACCCCGAGGAGCTTGGGAAGCACGTTCTGACCCAGCACAGGCCCACGCTGTGTGAGCCGGCTGTC
>NW_020955279.1:1947703-1968850 GCF_003031625.1 Empidonax traillii
AAAAAAAAAAAAAAAAAAAAAAAAAAAAAAAAAAAAAAAAAAAAAAAAAAAAAAAAAAAAAAAAAAAAAAAAAAAAAAAAAAAAAAAAAAAAAAAAAAAAAAAAAAAAAAAAAAAAGTCCTTTGCTCAACAGCCTTTAGAGGACAAACAACTGAAGTTTTACTGTGGTTTCACTGGTTCAAGGAAAGGTTACTTGGGCTTGCAATGTTTGCTTGTTGAGAATTGAGGAGTGTATTGAAATATGGTTTCAGCAGCTTTATATAACAGCATAGGAGCAGGTTTAGAAGAGACAAAGTGTTGCTGTTCTGTAGCAGACACAGAAACCCTGCTCTTGGAACAGAGGGATGGTCCAGACCAAACTATTTCAAGTGTGGAAGGTAGAAAAGTGACCATAGTGCCTTTTTCAGCTGTCTCTCTTTGACTCTTTAAAATATGCCTTCTGTGTTCAAAAGCACTTGCTAGTTCTCAGCCCTCCTGTTTTCATTATCTGGGACACAGTCCTTCTCTTTGGAAAAGTCTGACCGACTCTTCTCTTTTCCAGGTGCTGGAGTTCTTTGTGGCACTGAACTTGGCCTTGAGTGTCTTTTGACCAATGCAACTATTTGAAATGTTTGTACAACAAAACTAAGTGCAGCTGACTGTATCTGTAGACTTGAAAAATCTGAAGAAACAACTCAATAAAAAAAACCTCATTCCGTCACTGAGTGGACCCACGGATGCACTCACAATGATGTGTGAAAGCACATAAAGCTGAAAGAGAATAATTTTTTTGCTCGTGGAAAAAAAAAACCACAAACAACCCTTTTCCTGGCAGAGGTTTTCCAACTCAGAAGACTTGTAAGCACATGTTGGAGAACTCTATAAGTGTCCTTATTGTGATCAGTGAGCACCCCCAAAGAACTGCAGCCTTCCAGTGAGACATGTAAGAGGGAACAGAAGGGAGGAATCATGCCCACCCAGCCCCTCCTGGCATACATGGAAGGGCCAGATGGAATAGCCAGTACTGTGGGGACACAGATGGACAACAGTGACGCCTCGATGACGATAAAAGGGACAAACACCATCTCCTACAAAAGCTTGCAGGAGAAGTTCCTCATGCAGGCTGAGGGCTGCATGCCCCTGGACTGCATGTTCTGTGACGAGACCTTCAAACACCCCGAGGAGCTTGGGAAGCACGTTCTGACCCAGCACAGGCCCACGCTGTGTGAGCCGGCTGTCCTGAGGGTCGAGGCAGAGTATCTCAGCCCTCTGGATAAGTGTCAGGTGAGAACCAACCTGCCCTCCCCAAACAATGAGCAGGACAGCGAAGAACTCAGCTGTAAAGTTTGTGGGCAGACGTTTGATAAAGCTTTTGACATTGAGGCGCACATGAAAAAGCATAAAGACTCTTTCACGTACTGGTGTAATGTTTGTGGGCGAAGATTCAAAGAGCCCTGGTTCCTCAAAAATCACATGAGGACGCACACTGGAAAGCCTGGCTCTAGGAACAAGCACCAACAAGGTTCTGAAGGCCCCGTAACAATAAATGAGGTGGTGCAGGAGCATGTAACTGAAAATGTAACATCACCTTACAAAATTTGTATGGTTTGTGGTTTCCTATTTCACAATAAAGAGACTCTAATTGAGCACAGCAAAGTGCACACCAAAGAATCAGTAGCCAACGGTGAAAGCCCCCAAGTGACTGCTGAAGTGAATGCAGAAGAAACATCTCAACACCAGGAATTTTTCCAGTTCTTGAACTTGAGACCAAATTCAGTTCCAGATAAGGACAAACTGCAGAAACCTGCCAAATGGATTGCTGAGCTGGATCCTTTCACCACATACCAAGCATGGCAGCTGGCTACCAAAGGGAAGATTGCAGTTGGCCACGGCCAAGTGAAAGAACCAGGGCAAGAAGGAAGTACAGACAACGATGAGTCATCTTCTGATAAAGAAGAACTCTGTGAAATTTGGAATGCAAATAAAGGTAGCCAGGCTGAAACTACAGGGAAGTCAAAAGTAAATAAAAACAGCAGTTACGCAGGGAATGGTAACTTAACCCAAGACAAATTGAAACATCCAGGTGGTGAAGTGCCTTCTATGGAGATGGATCCCAAATCGTCCCAGAACAAAGAGAAACCAACACACTGCTCTGAGTGTGGGAAAGCCTTCAGAACATACCACCAGCTAGTGCTTCATTCCAGGGTGCACAAGAGAGACAGGAGGGCTGATGGAGAGACCTCAGCTGCTTCCAGGACGTTCTGTGCTGATATAATCGCAAACCTGGAGGAAAACGGAGCGGGAGAGCGAATGGAAGGAGGCTCCGAAGATGGATCTGAAGATGGGCTCTCGGAAACAATTCATTTAGGTGAGGAGAGTTTGGAGCACTTGAGTCTGAAGTAGCTGTTGCTGAATTGCTTGGGAACTCCTTAGAGCCAAAGAATGCATTGTGTCTTTGTTACCTTGTCAAAACTTGGTAGGAAATGTTAAAAAAAACTATATAGGAAGTGTTATGGTGGGGGAAAGGGAAAAGAGAAAAAAGGGTTGGATGCTGCCATTTTGAGGTCTTTGGAGTTGTGTTGGGCCTTCTTGCAGTTATGAGTTACTGGTATCACTGTAATAGCTTTGATAACAATCAGTGTAGGAAAAGTCTCTGTTTACTCACCCCTTCTCTCTCTCTTTACTGGGTGCTTTGGAGTGTTGCATATCTACTTATTTACCCAGAGTATTTCTGAAGAAATTATTGCAGTTCCACTCTTTCCCCCCCTTGCATCTTATAAGGGCAGAAAATGCTCAGCACTTGATTCCAGCCGTTTTTAAGACCCTGAGGAGTAAAGAATAATTTAAGACCTTTTCTGTCAAACTGCAAGTTTTGTGTTTGTTTTGAACTGAAGTAACTTGAAAGCCTAAATGTCAGAGCCAGCAAGTTTAAATCCGTTGTGCAAGGACATGCAGGCTGTTAATATGTGGACATGTGTGTAAGGTATATATTTAAGTCCTCCTTGAAGGGTTGCTGACAGAGTGGATAGGCTCCATCTGTACATTACCCAGGATTAATTCTGCATGTCACAGTGTCTTGGAAAAGCAAGTGATACTGAATGATTCCTTAATTGAAAAAGATTGCCTGTCTGGGGACAGAAAGGAATAGCAAAGAGTCTTGCAGCTAATCTCACATTCCTGTGTGTGACATGCTCCGAGTCGGCATTTAAAGAACAGACACTTGCATAATCTCAAGGAAAGACACGACGTACAGAATGTCCTGGCACACACACAGGGCTGACTTTTCCATTTCTGGTAATGTGCAGCCCTTTATTTTGCCTCCAGTAACAAAGGAATGGAATTATTACCTAATGTTAACGTGCTTGTTTTGTTTCTCAGCGTCTTATCCTAAAGCACAGCAGATTTCGGTGTGAGGTGCTGAGTCACAGCTATTGAGACATGATGTGTTTGTTTAACATGGCTACAGCCTGGCTTAGCCAGAGCTGAGCCAAACAAAGGAGCACTTCCACTAGAGAACCTTTCCAACACGTAGGAACCTCCAAGAACTGTGTTAACCTCCATCTGTTAAGTATCTGCAGTCTTAGTCAAGCCAAAGGTCTCCTTCCTTCTCCTGGTTTCCAGTTGGACTTGGGTGTTTAGCTGAAGTTGTCTCTGTTATTATTGAACCTGCCAGCACAGTTTCGTTGCTGTGTGATGCTGGGAAAGCTCTTCTCTCCCATTTCCCTGTCCCTGCCGCCCTCCTGTGGCACCTGCTGCAGCTGCACTCGAGTGGAACCACTTGGCCATCCCTGGATTTGTTCCTGGAATACATGGGTCCACTTCCCTCTCCCTATTTCTCCAAGCTTTAGCATTAATGCTTCTAGGGAAAGATTGCTCATCAAATCTAAGGATGCTGTATACAGATACACCACTGATTAGCACAGAAATAAATTACTATAGGGTTTAATTAAAAATTTCCATCTATTTGTTTGCCCTTCTTCCCCAAAACACCTCCTTGTGTTTGGCCACTGTGCACAGAGCACATTTTTATTCAGAATCGTGATTCTCACACTAACTCAAGCACTCCCTTTAGTAATAAATAGTGCAGTTTATAACCTGTGTGATGAGTTTTTGAGATGGGCCGTTCTCCATCAAGTTCCTGTAGCTCAGTAAAGAGAACTTTTTTTCTTCTTTGAGCTGTGGTTTTGCATCTTGTTTGTTCTCTGGGCTCCTTCATTTCAGTCACAAGCCACAGCTTCTGGGCACAGATAGAACTTTTAAACTTCTAACATTTTAGCTCTTGTGCTCTGAGATGAGAACAAAAGATACTTGTAGACTATAGGATTTGACAGCACAGCAGTTCATAATTCTGTGGTTTTTTTCTTAAAACCCAATTAAAATAGTTATTGTTTTAAACAAGATTACACATTTGCATTTGCTCTTAATAATATACCTGTGTTTTTCTCCCAAAGACAAAAATGAAGATAGTTTGGAAAGAACAAAAGTTAAAACCCTTGGAACCTCCAGAGAATGCAGCTACTGTGGAAAGTATTTTCGCTCCAATTATTACCTCAATATTCATCTCAGAACTCATACAGGTAATGGGGGCTTCACCTTCGTGGGAAGGGAAGGAAGTCTGCTGAACCCACTTTTTTAGAAATGAAAATCAGAAGTTACCTTTAAAACTATTGATATTAAGAACAAGGTTTTCTCCAGTGCTAAAAAAATTTTATAATTGCAATTAAAATTTCTTAAAGTGAATTATTTAGCTAGGATAAAAGTTTTTGAATAGGACTCATTGCATCAAATATTGTTAAAAACAAAATATGTTTTAAAACTTGAATTTTTTCTGCTTTTAGCAGTGTAGCAACAGGTTTTGGGTTTGGTTTTAATTTTTCAAAATATTTCCCCAAGTATTCGCTTGTTTGTCTGCCAGCTGCTGCTCCCTGTGAAAAGCTGAGACTGCTTTTCAACTCAACTTCTTGTTTTCTGTGGCCAGGCAAAGTCTCCTACTTCTGCATGTCCCTGTTTCTGGGGAAGCAGCTCTATTTATAGGTGAGCTGTGCCATTTGTGTTGTTGAGTAGCACACTTGTGGTACGATATAGGACTACAAGTTGTTGGGGTTGACCCACGGCTACACTTCTTGCTTATCTCTGCCAAACATGTTGTCAGCTCCCATCTCCATCCCTGGCCAAGTGTGGGAAACATCTCCACTGCAGCCAGAAGATGTCACTGTAGTTAGTCAAAGCAGTAAGATGTTGTTTAAACTATTTAGATGGGCTTGGGGCTGCAGGGGGGGAGAGAAAAATCTGGTTTACTGTTTTAGAGTCTCCGTTATTCCTGCGTGTTTTATTGTGTTCAAATCGTGTCATACTTATTGACTGATATAACTGTGTTTCAGGTGAAAAACCGTACAAATGTGAATTCTGTGAGTATGCAGCAGCACAGAAAACTTCACTGAGGTATCACTTAGAGAGACATCACAAGGACAGGCATGGTGACAGTGCAGCAGACACGAAAAGTGACAGCAAAGTGTCATTACGGAGTCAGGAGACGGTGCTTTCACTGGCTGCTGATGGTGCTCAAGAAACCAAAAACCTGAAGAGGCTTTTTGATGGTGCCAAAGATGCTGAGAGCTGCCCACCTGCCAAGCAGCAAAAGGAAGTTCTGTCCTTGAGCAATGCAATAGGCAGCACAGTCTTTTTGAAAATCAAAACCAATTCCAGGGAGTCGAACAAAGGTTCTGTTTGTAACAATTCCGGTCAAATACCCGAGAACGTGCCCACTGCTTATGTGGAAAAACTAAAGGCTGAGAAGGAGACAAAGGAAGCTCAGCTTAATGTTCCTCATAAAAGAGAGAGAAAGGTTTCTGTGGCATCAGAGGAAGATGATGTCCAGTATATCTGTGCTTTTATTGGTGGAAAAAATGTGAATGATGTGCAGGAGTGCACTGAGAACTACAAACACAAACCTGTCGCGGGCTGTCACGAGCAGCCCTTGGACTTATCCAGCAAGACTTCACAAGAATGTTCGGTGGTTGCAACTAGAGGCCTGATAGCACCCAGCACCTGCCCCTTCTGTACTTACAGGACTTTTTACCCCGAGGTCCTAATGATGCACCAGAGGCTGATGCACAAGTACAACCCTGACACCGTTAACAAGAACGGCTACAGAACCAAGGCCGTGGCCAAGGCCCGGCGCACAGGGTGTCCTCCAGCTCTGCTGGGCAAAGATGTGCCTCCTCTGCCTTCTCATTCCAGTAAAAACAAGGCTTCCCCATCTACACAGCAGAAACCATTGCAAACAGGGAAAACTAAACCATGTCCCCCTGCACAGAACAAAGCCCCTCTCTTCTCAGCGACGGAGTCGAGCAGCACAGCCCCCAGTAACCTCAAGTTTCATAAACAGCCAAGTAATGTTGGAGCTCAGGCAAATAACTACAGACAACCTCAGCAAGAAGTGCACTCCAGTCCCAGCATCTCTCCAGTGCTGGACAGAGTGAAAAGGTCTGAATCTAAGATAAAAGCTCTGGGTGCCCCAGTGACTCAGTCTGGTCTGATAAGCAGCAGCATGAACGGGGTTCTTGACTCTCACCTAAATGAACCCACCTGGGCTTGTCATCGAGGAAGGGACTATCTTTGTAGTAAATCTGGGAGCAATGTAAACCTAGACTATGGTGAACCCTCTTCCAAACGAATGAAACCCACCCTGGTGGCTGTTGACCACGTGGACTCTGCCATGGCCAATTACAGGAGATACGAAATGAGCAGATTTCGTGTTGCAAACAGATATGCAAATCTGCTACCTCAGGAATACCCTCGCACCAAACCTGCACCCTCTGCTTTGCCAACCAAACAAGGGCTTCTGAATTCAGATGATGCTGATCCTCCCAATGCATTGACTGCTCTCAAACCCTACGAGCCATATGGCTCTGGATCACTGTACGGTTCCTGTGGATCCAGCAATGGCCAAGTGCCCAGCTCTACAGGAGAAGGTACAGCATCCCCTTCCTCCTTCAGTGTCCTGCACGGGTGCAGAGGGAGGGGAATGGAATAGAAATGGGTTTGTTCCCACCTTGAAGCACAGAAAATAAAGCTGTACTCGGTGTTTCACTAAGTCCAGCCAGTGCTTGGATTTTAAATTTAAAATCCAGGTGCAGCAAACTCCTGGCTTGGGGAATTAGGCAAGGGAGGGCTGAATTTTAAAGAGGGATTTGAAGTTCCTCAGGTTCCCTCCTCCCCCCTGCCATGGGGCTCTGATAGCAAACATGTATTGTTTGCTCATCAGAGCACTCCAGACATGTTGACTAATCCAGGATATGGAATGAGCCTTTCTGCTTTATATAGCAGAAGTCTTGGACCATCTGGAATATTAATATAACTTCTTATAAAAAAAAAAAAAAAAGAAAAAAAAAGCAAAAGCTGTCGTGGACAATCGTTCCCTTCAATAGCAGAAAAGGATGTATTGCAGATCATAAAACTATGATTTAAATCTTATACTTCTGTTCTTCAGTGGGTTTTTTTAATGTTTAGTTTTTAGCAGGAAGAGAATACTTTGTTAAATCAGGACTACAGGTTTCTGCTGTTGTAATTATGGTGTAGTAATGCTCTGTGGAAAATCCTGGGTCTAGCAGAGATAAATGATTTGTGATGTATTGGGAAAACTTTGGTACTTTTATGAAATACATGCTTTTTGTGTTTTGTTCTCGGTCAGCATTTTCAAAACTTAGCAGGAGGCCAAGATGAAAAGGTGCTGGGTGATATTTAAGCAGTTGTCTGACTGTTTGTAGAAGGTGGTATTTATGACTTGGAGCTGAGGTCAGCATGGACTTAGCTACAAATACAGGACTTAGAATTTTGAAATGAAGATCCTACTATAAAAATGAATAGTGTGTGTGTGTGTGCTGTGTAGTCTTAAAGTCTGTTCCTGAACTGTGAATACTCCCATTCTCTGGAAGCAGTAAAGTTACTCTTCTGAAGTAGTCTGGGCTCGTAACAAGCCAGGGGTGTGTTACTTGAGGTCAGAGCAAACTGCGAAATACTAAATCTACATTTAGTTACGGGGCAAAAAAATACATTTGCTAACTCTGTTCTGGTTTTTGTTTGCTTGTTTTAAAGTTGAGGGCTTCAAAAATATATCAGATATATAAATAAATATCCAGGCTTGCCCAGTGGGTTCTGGAAGGGTGAGGGAAAGTGTCCCAGTTGTGTTTCCAGGCTGAGTGGGGAGTGGATGAGGGAAAGCCAACATCCCAGCTGGCTCACTGAGGAGGTTGTGGAGTTACTGGCTGATTTTGTGAAGAGCATTGTCTGTGTGCCCTGAGCTGCACCAGCAGCTGCTGTGAGGGTGCAAACTGGGCTCTGGGTTATGCCCAGAGTGCCCAGGAGTGGCCAGGAGGACAAATGGTGCTGCTGTCCTTTGGTTCCTGGTGAGGAGAGAGGATGAATCAGAGGGTTCCAGCAGTGTGTGTGGGGATGGGAGATGCTCCCTTCTGTGTCAGCAGGCCCAGCCATTCGAGGCTGCTGAAGGAGCAGTTCATGCCACGCTATTTTTAAACAATGACTTCACTGGAATCCACATTGTTCTCCTTTTGGAAGCTCCACCTGTCTGCCCGAGAAACCTCCATGGCTCTTCTGCCTCCTCTTTGGTTCAAGCCTGGAGAACAACCCTGGAGTCCAGAACTCTCCACTGTTCCTTGTTACTTAAAGCTCTCAAAACTGTGCCTGCAACTAATTTGACAGGTGGTGTTGTCCTGGAAAGAAAGATTTCATTGTTGGTTACAGGGAGCAAGGAAAGCAACTTTTTATGGCTGTTACCCACCTTGGAAAGCCTTGTGAAGCAAGCCCCCCTCTATAGGGTTTCTTAGCAACTTCAATAAAACCCCCTATCCAATAAGATGTAAATAAACTAAATATAAATAAAACATAAACAGTAAAAATATAAATAATAAAGATACAGAAAAGTAGGTTTGTGAGGTTAATTTCTTAGTTTTCCAGCCATTCTGCCTTGAAGAACTCAACCCAGACCTGAATAGTTGTTGAGAGGCTATAGAGAAGCAGCCAGCAAACCTCTCAGTGTTAGAGTTTTAATATGGGTGGAGACTGCAGCTAAAAGTTCCTGCAAATTCTCTTTATTTTTGGTTAAAAAGCCGAAGTACAACTGTTTCAGCTCCTCAGAGCTGTGTTGTGTCAGACACCACATGCAAAGCACTGCAGGTGCAGACCTGCAGCTTTCTGCACTCTTTTTGTTGAACTCTGGTGATATTATAAAACATGATGTCAAGCCCCTTTTCCAAGGGCCCCTGTGCCTCGTGGCAACATTATTTAGGTCCCGTGAACACGTTATGTTGCATGTTAAATGCTGGATCAAGTTGTCATGAGAATATGTTCCACTTGGCAAACTTGATTAAGGCACGATGCCTTCCCTTATTGCTTGTAAGCTCTGCCATCCCGTGTTGCCCTGAAGAGACAGAAACATTCTGAAACCACTCACTTTGTGTTATTTTCAAATTAGCTGCCTTTTGCAATGGCAACATGTTATCAAGGATAACCTGTTGGCTGATTGACTTGGCAGAGGCTGCAAATTAAATGACAATTGCTCGTGACACACTCCAATGGCTTCCTAGATTCTGTTGAAATATTAATTTAGCTTTGCCATTTTAATTTAATTAAAGCTTGCTGGTGTGGTGTTTTTTTTTTTTTTTTAATTCCAATGCTGCATTTAAAGCTCTCATGGAATATGGATGGTAGTGGGGCTTTTTGTATCCTGTGGGAGTAATGATTTGGGACTTTTTTCCTTAATTTTATGAAGTGTTTTTGACTGCTTGCTTGAGGTAGTAAGACTTAATATGGAACAGGCATTGATTTCACATATATAAATCTGAATTAATGGTCTCAGATAAACATGAAACTACCTGTATAACTGGCCTGAAAATTGCTTAACAAAGGACTTCAAGAAAATGTATATTAACACTCTTTAAAGTGTCACAAGTGCCATATAATCCATGATGGCAACAATGAAGTATCTCCAGTTTTTCTCTCAAATACTCATTCAAAAATTGAGTTTTCAAACCAATACATGCACTGGATCTAGAATGTCCTGCAGCACTTACACCTCCTTAGGTGAGGCCTCTGCTGTGTGACGACTTAAGCAAAGAAATTTCTCTCTTGCAAATAAAATGAATGAAATCTGGAGATGGACATTATGTTTATAAAGCTTAGCACAAAGCTGTTAAATTAATGCTTTTCATTCTCCTTGCATTTGTTCTGGACAGTGAATTCCATATAACCATTAATCAGGACTAGGAATATCTATGTCTTGAGGCCTGATGGTGAGATGATTTGTTGAGGCATCTGTGATATTTTGGGAGCTTGGATGCTGATGTAGACCTGAGATTAGCAGGAAATCATTCTAATTCCTCTTAAATTATTTTTTTTTTCCCAGGGAAGAGATCAGTGTCTTACCAACACTTACCCAGCAGCCTCCTGCAGAAGAGGAGTTACGAGCCCTTCGTGGGGAACTCACACTTCAGGCCCAGCGACAAGAAGAATTAAATCCTTCAAGAAATGGTAAACAAACCTTTTGAACTCATTGTTGCTCAAATCTTATTTGTGTACTGGTGGCGTCAAAGGTGCTGCACAGCTTGATGAGAGGTTTTGAAAGTCTGAACCACAACAGCTGAAAAGACACAAACTCCCCCCTTCTTATAAATTCAACCAAGTGCTGGTGTAGCAGCATTAGTTGCTTTGAACAGTGGTAATGGTTTGTGTAATAAGTGCGTAGATGCTGCTTTTTGGAAAGAAATGGGAGGGCTGAAACAAGATAAATATATTTATTAGATATAATACTGGTGGGAAGTGTTCAGGCAAAGTCTGTCAGTAAGGTAAAGTCAAAGTTAAGTCAGAATGTCAAAGTTAAGTCAGTCCTTGGGGATGGGGGAACATTTTGTGGAGAATTAGAAATGAGAGGAAGTGCCTGTGATCACAGTTGCTGAGTGCTCTGGGAGGTTATGGGTTGGTCCTTCCTGAAAATGTAGGTTAATCCTTCCTGAGAGTGCAGACACTGCTCATTTCACCCCTGCTGGGACCTGAGCATGGCCCCAAACACGGCTCTGTAGGGGATTGTTTTGTGGAGAGGTGAGGGTGTCCTGGCAGCCCCTGCACAGTTTCTCTTTGTACTGGACAGGTTATTCCAAGTCGTTTTCCCTCTGTTTGACAGAGGGGTGGGTGTAGCCCCTTAGGGGAAGAGGTCAATGAGAAGCTTTATCCTGGTGCTGTGAATTCCTGTGCTGCAGCTCCTCAGTGCTGTGGCTGAGAGCTCACCAAGCCCCCTGCTCACCCAGCACCCTCCCCTGCTCAGGAGACAAGTGCTCTGTAAGAGCATAAATAAATGTATCTGTGGGCCTCTTTCTAACCCAGAGCTACAGATAATTTTCCTCATTCAAATGTAAGGAGCTGTGTCTGGGATGCTGAAGCACCTGGACCAGCACACACTATTTTATGGAAAGATTTCACATGTCTTGGGCACAGAACTATCTGACATCTAGTTGACAGCTTTTAAAGTACTTTGCTTTATTTTTTGATGTTGTTCTAATCTTACTGCATTTATTGTCCCTACTAAGCACATTTGTGTCCAGCTGTGGCGTTTTAAGTTAACTCAATTTCATGCCTGTAGCTCTACTTGGGGCTGAGTATCTTCCAAAGTAGACTTGATTGCCAGCTTTTATTTGGAAAATTAAATATACAGACCTTATATGGCAATACCAGTTCCTAAATACACTGAACAAGAGTGTGGAAAAAATTCCCTTTATATTTTAAAACTACTCCTTGAAAAAAAATGTTCTGTGCTGTTTTATAATTATGTGCCCCAAACTTATTTTTTCTCCCCTCTTTCCCCCCCAGGTCCAAGGACACAAGTGCATGTTTTATGGAGTTATGTCTGCAGTTCATCCCCTGAGGAAGAGAAAATGGTGAAAGCTACTGAACTAAGCTGTGATTGTACTGTATATAGAAACACTACAGTTTTATAATATTGGTTCTTTTAACATTTTGTACCAAATAGCCATAAAAAGTAGTCTAAACAATTGGGTTATGAAGGTGTGTGGAGAATGTATATCTTGACATTGACTTCTTGAGTATTTTTCATTAGAACGAATTGACCAAATATTAGGTAGGAACTATATTTTTACATACTTGAGCGCTGCTGAAGAGTTTCTCTTTGAAAGAATATATATCGTTGCACCTCAGGTAACCTGTAAATAGTGAAGATGAAATCCTGTTGGCTTAATGCTCCTTTTTCATAAAAGTGAAAGTTTCTCATCTGGTTGTTTTTTTGTTTGTTTTTTTTTTTTTTTCCTGTTGAACTATGTTAGGGTTTTTTTGTTGGTTTGGTTTTTTTATAAACAACTTACAAATAAACTGTCTGAAACTGTCCAGTTTCTAAATGTTGTGAACATTAAAGCAACGGTGCTGACCTTGTGCTGATCTGCCTTGTGTGTGAGAGGACCACGACGTGCTGGAGGGCTCTGGTCCCCTCTGGGCTTGTTTCCAGCATGTTTTTAAATGCAAGGATGAGGCAATACTTGACATTTGGATTTCCTGAAGTGTGGTTGGATTATTCTCTTGGCATTGGTTGCTTGTTCTTCAGAGAAGCCTCTCAAACATCTCTCCCAAAATTTGCAGCAGAAAATCCCTAGGACTGACTTGAGAACGGATACTGATCTGAGTGCTGCAGAGGTTTAGTTCTGTGCTAAGCTCCACACAGTTACATTTAGAGAAAAAACTACTTTGCACCTTTGTCCAAGCTGTAAAGTCACAAACAAGACTTGCAATATGAATATGGGATCTCCAGACTTCAAAAGGGATGTGGCTCTGGTGGAGCCTTCTTGACTGTGCTTGGAAGCTTCTTGATGTCAAGTTTTAGCATCTACTGGGTGTTTAAAATGAGTGAGAAATAACCTGTAAATGGGAGAATATCTCCTTTTATTTTTTTGTGAAGACAACAAGAGTTTTTTCTAATGCACATGCAGTTTAATTTTTTAAAGGGAAGATGGCCAGTTACCAGCCAGTAAAGCAGAACTGTTGCATATTTTGACTTGCCTTCCTAGTTTCTCCTCATGAAACCTGTAGTTAAGAGTTAATTCCTTCTGGACCTGGCTTTGACTTCCATATATTTTAGTAAAACAAAACAAAACAAAAAAAAGAAATATTTTGCACTGTTCATTTTGCTCTCTTCCCTCGTACAGCAAATGTAAAATAGCAAAAACCTAGAAACTCTTTGTTTTTTCATTATGCAACTTGAGATGTTCCAGTTGTCTGTCTTAGTTCCTGGATATGGGACCTATTTTTACTGTCTCTGTGAACTGGCAATGGAATGAAGTGCTGTGTATCAGGAAATTGTACACTATTGACCTGTTTTCCTGTTCATAAGCTGAGCCATATGTACATAATCTAGATTTTTGTTTTCCTAGTTTTGCACTTTTATAGCCTATTTTTTGAAGATGAATTCACTTGGAAAATGGTTGATCTATTTTTTTGCCTGATCTCTCCATGAGTTTATAGAATCCGTGGCTGTCCCCGTCCTGCCTGTGCCAGGGGGTGTCCGGGGTTGTTCCTCTGTGCAGGGCTGGGTTTTAACATGTTTCAGCAAACAGACCTAAGGCTTGTTTGTTTTTAATCTCCCTTCATGCTGGTACAGTTTTTCAAGGCTTTTTTTTTTTTTTTTTAATTGTTTTGGTTGGTATCTTTGGGGTTGGAATGGAAAAACAGACCTGAAGACTCTATTCCAGGGCAGCACCACCCTGTGCTTCAGAACACACTTTGCCCATCAGTATTAACTATTGGGATACTACTGGTTTTGTATGTCTTTGGAAATAACAGTGCATATATAGAGGTACAAATTGTTGATTTTTTTTTTTTAATGTATTTATTTCATTCCATTTTGTTCTATTTTAATTGTTGGAACCGGAAGTCGTCAAGCAGTAGGCACACAATACTCATTTAATTTATGATGTATTTCACTTTAGTTGAGTATATTATTACATGTGGTTGTAAATATAGACTTGGTGTTTTGCAAAACTGGTTTCTGTGTCTTGCTTTTGAGGCTCAAAAGGAGTTGCCTGGAATTTTATATTCATTGGACCTTTTGTCATGCCTGCTCTGGGGAGGGGGGAGAGGGAGAAGCTGCCAATAACCCAAACCAAATTCATGCCATGTTCAGTTGTTATGTGAGAATACTGAGTCACTCCCCAGAAAATCCATCTGTGAGGAAAACTTAAAATAATGAAGAAACCTTTGGTCTCTTCTCTTTTGGTTATTTTCCTTCAGAAAGGAAATTGAGTTATTGGATGCATTTTTGGTGGTAATAACATTATCAAGGGACCATGTGTGTGTTTATATCTATTTGTTTTTTTTGGTGACACCTCAGAGTTGGTTTCAAAAACAATTGATAATTTAATGCAGGTATGTTGAGTGTGGAGAGAGGGTGTGGAGTCTCCTGCCTGGGGATGTTCCAGAACCAGCTGGACACAATCCTGTGCCAGGTGCTCTGGGATGGCCCTGCTGGAGCAGGAGGTGGGACCAGGTGACCCCCTGTGGGCCCTTCCAGCCTGACCCAGTGTGGTTCTGTTTCCTTGACAGCCTGCAGGGCAGGTTCTGTTTGGTGCCTCCATACTCAGAATCCGAGGGCCTGGAGCACTGTCTGAGGGGATGGAAGGCATAACTGAAATAGTGTAGTGAAATCTGTAGATGTTCAGACCAGCATCACACACACTTGTTTGAGGGCTCTTCCTCCTCTGCTTTTAGCAAATTACCAGTTCAGCTCCATCCTCAGAGTGCTGCATGTCCTGATACTGCAAAGAAGCAACGCTCATTTTCACTTATGAGTGAGATCTAATATTAAATCATGAAACTGTTTCTTTTTCCCCTTTGTGGAAGTGGAAAATCTGCAAGTGCTTTCCAGAGCAGATTTCTCCCTTCATTTGCACACACTTGAGAAAAGTGCATTTAATTAGGATTAGCAAGTCTCTAAATTGCAGATGGTTCTCAGGGGAAAAAAATAGTTATGAGTGCATTCATGACATTAAAATCAGTACATTTAATTCAATTTCATCTTAATATTAATTCGTAACATCTAAAGTAGTAGTTCCTACAGAAGATATTCATATGATTTAGGATTACTGGGGAAAATGAGATGTAACAGTTCCAAACATGCTGCAGCACGATTCCCGTGTGCAATTATGCAGATTGAGTAATCACATGCTAATTGCAAGAATGCCCATTTTGACATGTGTTGTTATCTGTAACAAGGGTCAGTTGTATGCTGAGTGGTTTTATTTAGTTTGGAGTTCATTAGTGACAGGCTCAGAGTCCAGTATTGGGTCAGAAGTGAAATATTGCAAAAATCAGGAGCTGTGGCGGCTGTTGGGGCAGAATTCCGGAGAGGAGGCTGCTGGGCTGAGCGTGGCACTGCAGAGCACAAGATGCTCTGGTGTAACGCTTCCCAGCCCGCCACACACTCGGTGAGGTGGCTCTTCCCCTGAAGAGCCAAACGTGAGGCTGTGGTGTCTGCCCAGGTCACCCCTTCGCTGTGTCACTGGATCTGAGCTGTGTGGGACAGACACGGCAGCTTTTTATCTTCCTCCTGTGTATTTGTGTGGAGTGAAATCACTTTGCTCCAGACCTTTCTGCAGGACCAGGGAGGCTCAGACTGGGGAGCTATGGGTTTTGATAATAACATTCCCTATAACAAGAACATCCCCTCTCCAGAATTGCTCTCCCTTTGCTTCCCCTGAGGCTGTCCCTACTCCCAGCACGCAGAATTCCATCCTGCAGCCTCCTGAAGCTCATCTCTGCTGTTCAGCGCTTCCCCAAAGTCTCTGTGAGCTGGGGAGAGGTTCATCCCCCCGCTCGGCGTGTGCTGCACCCCCAGAGAGCCACAAAGCCCCGCCGGGGGGGCAGCTCCGGGTGGGCACGAAGTGGATCCAGCGGGGCGGGAGATGCGGCGGGAAGGGCGCTGGGAGCATCATTCCAGGTATTAGGAACTCCAGAGGAGCGGGATGTGCCGGCATTAGGTGGCGGTGTTGGCCAAGCAGAGGAGCGGGACCCGCCCGCGGGGCTGGAGCTGCCGCGTGTCCCAGGGACGAGTTCACTTCAGACACCAGAATTAATCAGCAATCGCATCAAAGTACCCAATAATCACAGAGCTGCCCCCGGACAGCCCAAACAGGCTGCAAGGCGGTGACCTGGTTAATGATGCGGGCAACAATCACGGCATCACCGGGAAACTCCCCCGACAAGGGAGATGAGCCAGAGAAAATCTGGAGATACAGAAACGTTATCCCCGATTTTCTCTTCTCAGCCGATCAATATTTCCTGAAATGTGTTGCCACCGAGCAGATGTAGCTGCTGGCAAACATTATTTTTGACTGCTTGGGTTTTTGCTATTAATTAAATGATGTGTTTTATAACGTGGGGCAATCACTGTGGCCGTTCCTATGTGAGGATACTGGGGACAAAACCATTCATGTGAGCAAGTTCAGTCTAATAAATAGTTATGAAACACTTTGGCATTTAAAACTCATTTTGCACATATAAAATGTTTTTATTAATCCTCTCTGAAAGTTGTGACCCAATTACTGATTTTATTTTCTTTTTTTTTTGGTCTTGTTACTTCATCCCTCAGTCTTTGGTGCAGTTTAGTGGAACGAGAGGTAGATAAAGAACAGGCAGAACTTACCCACTTAAGCCAAGGAAACCACAGACTTCATGGTTTTCTGATAATTCTGGAAAATTGGGAACTAGCTCTCACTTAAAGCAAAAAAAATTTCACATTTCGTAATGAAATGTTATTTCATTTTAGGGTAGTTCTGAATTTTTAATATGTGTGTATATATATATATGTATGTTCTCGAAAATCTAATTAAACATTGCTAAATAAAGTAGTTCTGAGCAAACCAAATGAAATTTTAATGTCAAAGTTGAGCATAAATAGTTCAGGAAAAGAGAAGATCAGTTCTGAGTGAAATGATAATTAATGCTGAAATACATTTTCACCAAATTTGAATTTTTTTTCCTTCTGTGTTTTTCCAAGTCCCTCTCACCAAAACCTCCCAAAACTTCCCAGCATCAGGCCCAGGTATTTCCTACCTCTGGGGCAGATCCCTGTTCTCCACTGGAGGAGGAGCAGTGGCTCTGAACTTCAGCTCTCTTGATTACCCAGGACATGCATTTTCCAGGCCCAGTTTTTGGGTAAAAAAACCCTTAAATGAAGCACCTGCCCCTCTCGGTGTTGGTGTTGTGTGTTCACAAAGGGGACACGGATGAGACACTTTTAATTTCTCTTTCCTTCTGGTTCCCCTTCACTCTTGAGTTTGGGGTCATATTTCTGGTCTCCCTCCAGCTGTTACTTGAGGTTAAAAGGTAATTGAACTCAGCATTTCTGTTCAAATTGCGTCTTGTTAAAGTCTCTTTTAGCAGAACCTAAATCTGGACCTTTGACATTTTGACAGAATCTGTTTTCAGGTTGAAAAATTTCTTTTTCGATAAGAATTTTGGTTGTTTTCCTGTTTGACTCCAAAAGCCTGAGCTGATCATCTTTAAAGCATTAGCACAATTGCTTACAGATGGACTTCTCATATAAAAAATGTGATTTCCCCCTTCTCCAACCAGCACTATTGCTGTTTGCCTGAGCTCAGGGGCTCCTCACTTTGTTAATTTAACCTAAACATTTTCTGGGATGAGTTTATCCAGAGCTGTCAATATTTTATTAGTTCGGAAAAACAAGAAAACAAAATTCTTAAACACTTGTAATCAATCCTGTTCTTGTCAATTAAATGGTTCAAGAAGTGCTTTGGATTTAGTTTTGGTTCCAGATTTTGTTGGGTTTTTGTTGTTTTGTTTTGTTTTTTTTTTTAAACTTGTTAGTGATTTTTGGCACTGGATTTATAGAGCCCAGTGCTGGGACACCTTAATCCCACCTGGGTTGCACCACAGCACGGAGCTGCACACTCAAGCAGCCAGATGCAGTGAATTTGGCTGAGAATGTTTTAAAAATAAAAATCAGTGATAGTTTGACAGCAAAAAGGATTTTTTGGTGGAGAGCCAGGGCTGGAGACTGAGAAACCAGAGCTGTACTTGCATTGTTATAGATTATATTAATGTAAAGCTGGCATCCATTTCTAAAAAAAAAAAAAAAAAGGTTTAAGGTATATTTTCCTGGGAAATCTGTCTTTTAAGTAATTTAATTTTTCCTGAGATGTCCAACCTTTGCAGCCTTGCTCTGTCTGGTAACTGCAGGAACAGCCAGTGGGCCCAAAGTTGGTTCATCACCACGTCTACAGAGTCCCTAAAAACATCACAGCCATAAAAGCACCACTTCACCAGCAAAACTATGTCTTTCCTGTGTTAAAAATGTTGTAAATGCCTTTCAAGTGTCAGCACCACTGCAATAACTATTTTGAGTGTGCAGACAGTCTTTGTGTCCCAAATGCTCTTGTTAGTGTTGAGGTTTTTCTGATCTCTTCAGGAATTCTCTTCCTCCCTCACTGTGGCTTTCAGACAAGCAACACACTTAATATTTTAGGGGCTCGGGTGTATTTTGTAGGACAGCCCGAGGAGGTATCAAAGGGCTTAGCCTGAATTACAATTTGGGCTGCAGAAAACTCTGCCAAAGTAGTAAATTTTATACAACTGAGCAGTCTGGAACTTGTTTCACAAGACTGACGTGGCCTGACGTGCTGAGAAAAAATAAAGGCAGGATTTGAAGTGTGTTTCCCCAAAGCATAGCTGGGTTATAAGAACTGCTTTGGGGCAGTTGAGAGCTGCTGAAGTGGATGGTGTTTAAGGCGCTGGGGCCGTGGGGAGCTGGGGACCCACTGGGAGCTCTGTGTCCTCCTGCTGATGGGATCCCACAGGAACACATCCTTTTTCATTCCTCATTGTGGTGCCAGGTCACTGTTGGTCACCAACACCAGGGGACATGGGCAGACACGGTCTGAGCCGAGCCCTGCTCAGTCCTCATGTGCTTGTAGCCAAAATCTTGGGTGTCTCAGTGTGTCTGTTTGTCCTGCTGTGACAGACACCTGCCCTGTGACCCCCCTGCTCCCCTGGGATGGGGTGGTGGGGGAGGATGGGGCCCCACCCCGTGCCCTGGGTGGCAGTTGGGGTGTCTGTGTGTGCTGAGTCCCGGGAGCATCCCCAT
Source organism: Empidonax traillii (assembly GCF_003031625.1). Classification (NCBI taxonomy): domain Eukaryota; kingdom Metazoa; phylum Chordata; class Aves; order Passeriformes; family Tyrannidae; genus Empidonax; species Empidonax traillii. Next base: position 1,966,859 of record NW_020955279.1, read on the forward strand.
CATCATCATCCTCAGGACTCGACTCCTTCCCCTGAACAAAGATCTTCCCAGTAGTGGGCAGCAACCTGACACAGCCTGATGTTTTCTGCTGCATTTTGGATTGTTTTTCCTGTGATATTTGCTCCTGCCTTTCCCCCGAGGGCAGCCTGGGGTCTGGAGCCCAGTGAACAGCTTGGTTTGCTCCGGAGCTGCCTCTGAGCTGCAGCTGAGGCATTGGTGTGAGCTGGGAACAAATGCTGAGGGGATGTGGGGTTGCCTTTTGTTCCTCTGAACATTTGTCTTCCCCACCGTAAATCTTCCCAGTAAGCCGCCCTGAGTGGCACAACCCCCTGCAGCTGCTGTGCAGGGCGTGGTGCTCCAGCCGTGTCCTGGCCTGGCTCAGAGTGCAGGGAAGCAGCTCCTGGGGAAGCTCAGCCCATCCTGGCACCAGTGCCAGCCCCACCTGGAGATGCCCCCGGGCTGGGACCCCCCTGGCTCTGCAGGAGGACCAGCCCAGGGGCACTTCTGTGCTTCGAAACTTCAGAGCAAACCGTGGGTCACGGAATAGCTGGGGCTGGAAGGACCCCCTGGAATCACCCAGTCCAACCCCCCGCCAAGGCAGGGTCACCCAGAGCAGGTGACCTCCATGCCTGCCCTGGAGCTGTTCCAGTGCTCTGCCACCCTCATGGGAAGAAGTTCTTCCTCAGATTGTGTTTTAGTTTATGGCCGTTGCTCCTCGTCCCGTTGCTGGGCACCACTGAGAAGGGTCTGGAACCATCCTCTGACACCCCTTGGAGATATTTGTATGGATTGATGGGATCCCCTCTCAGTGTTCTCTCCTCCTGTTCTGTGGTGCCTCATATGGGTCACATAATCCTCCTTCTGGTGGCAATTCCAGCCCCTGGTCCCAGGCTGTCCTCTCCTGCTTCCCACAGACCTGGACAGGACCCACCTCACCCTTTGTACCATGACTTTGGTGTCCTCCTGGAGTTATTGGATCCCTCCTTGGTGCCTGGACCCCTCTGTCAGACCAGCTATTTAAATTGTAAAACACTCAGCAAAGGTAGGCAGAATTAAATTTATTCCTGAATTGTTGAATAATGTAATATTCGTGTTGTACATAAAAGAATCACAAACCACCCAGCCTGATTTTCCTATGAAAACATTTAACTTTTATTAAATCAAGACAGTTTTAAGGAGTAGCAAAAAAAAAATGAAAGCAAAAACAACTGAACCAGCTTTCAAAGTTGCCCTGTAGCCAAAACATCCATCTGAGAAGCTGAAGGGTTGATTTTATTTGTTTGTTTGTTTGTTCTTCTGTTGGAGTGTATCACCAATAATTAAAAAAAAAAAAAAAAAAAGAGAGAGATGCAAGTTCAAACTCTTGGAATAAATTAGAGCAGGCTCTTCAGCCTGCTGGGAGCTGCCTACAGCTGGTTTGGCATCTCCCTCCATTCGGGATTGCTGTGGTGTGGGTGGGTGAGTGGTCCTGCCCCACTGGCTCACCCAGGGCTCCAGCACAGAGGGGTTGTGGATCCTTATGGACCACAGTCCCGGCCCCACAGCCAGTGGAGTGCTGTGGGCAGGGGCACGGGGTGAACCCCCCACTCCTGGGGCACATTTATTGCTGCTTCGTGGGGAACTAAAATGCACGGGGTCAGCGCCCGAGCACCTTGCAGGTGAGACTCCCCCCGGGCCAGGATTTGGCCCTGCACCTATAAAACATTCCTGACCCATTAATGATCCTTCCCAGGGAAGTGGCAGAGGACCCTGTGTGCTGGAGTTAAGTCAGAGAGGCGAGACAAAGCCCAGGGGAGGGTCTGCGGGGAGCAAACCTGTATTGGCAGACAGCAAGATAAATTGGATGATCTAATAGTCCTTTTCCATCTCTAAGTTTTATGATTCATTTGTTATTTTAGCCATCTATATATATTTTTTATTTTACCCTAGGGGGGTTTCTTGAAATGTGCGCAATATATTCCTTAAAAAGAAAAAAAAGAAATCACTTAAAAA
>NW_020955279.1:1969330-1970431 GCF_003031625.1 Empidonax traillii
CCTGTATTGGCAGACAGCAAGATAAATTGGATGATCTAATAGTCCTTTTCCATCTCTAAGTTTTATGATTCATTTGTTATTTTAGCCATCTATATATATTTTTTATTTTACCCTAGGGGGGTTTCTTGAAATGTGCGCAATATATTCCTTAAAAAGAAAAAAAAGAAATCACTTAAAAAAAAAAAAAAAAGAGGTCGGTGTTGCAGGATCTGAGGCACCACCCAGGAGGGGGTTTGGTAACGAGTGTGGAAGGGATGGGTGGCCCTGGGGGTCACCCGTGGGTGTGGGATGCTCACAGCAAGGGGTGAGGAGTGGGCAGAGCCTGTCACTGGATTTGGCTCTGCAGGAGATGGACAGCTGGAAAAGGGATGGGTGATGTGCTCTGCAAAAACCCCGGGGGTGGCTTGGGAAAGGAGATTTGGAAGAAATCAGAGGCCAGCAGTGTGTGGGGACACCTGCCCTGTCCTGTGACCTTCAGGGATGATCATCCCTGGGACCCATCCGAGCTGCCCTCGGGATGGGCTGGCACGGGATGGGCTCTGTGTTGTGTCACAGCGAGGACGAGCAGCAGAGTTAAACCTGGCTCAGGCCTGTGCCCACCAACATTTCGGGAGGACGAGCCTCAGGAATCCCTGCCCCGCAGAGCTCTGACTCCCGGGCAGTGAATAAATAACCCAGGGGGTGGGCGCTGGGGACACAACTCCCGGCACAGGGAATGGCCGGGGACAGGGAATGCGAACCCGGGGACAGGGAATATCAACCGGGGCGATCCGGAGCGGGGTTTGGTGTCTCAGTCTCTCCCGGTTTGTGGCCGGCGAGCCCCGAATTTGTGTGACAGCAGCGCGGAGCCTCCCGCAGATTCCTCCGTAAATAAATAACCTGGAGTGGCCAGAGCAGCCACAGGAGGGGAAGGAAAAGCTCTGCACCACCAGTGCAGGGTGGTGTCGTTGGGGGATTTTCCCCTCTTTTTCTCACTTCAAGTGATTATTATTTCAGGAAGAGGAGACTGCTAGAAATTGTTCGTGAGTTTTACTGAAACAGGCACATTCCCGTAGGGTTGGTTTTTTTTTTTTCACTCCCACAGCCCCTCCAGGTCAGTCT